>NW_020837954.1:26907191-27041433 GCF_003676395.1 Aethalodelphis obliquidens | reverse complement strand
TTTTTTTTTTTTTTTTTTTTTTTTTTTTTTTCGGTACGTGGGCCTCTCACTGTTGTGGCCTCTCCTGTTGTGGAGCACAGGCTCCGGACATGCAGGCCCAGCGGCCATGGCTCACGGGCCCAGCCGCTCCGTGGCATGTGGGATCTTCCCGGACCGGGGCACGAACCCATGTCCCCTGCATTGGCAGGCGGACCCTCAACGACTGCGCCACCAGGGAAGCCCACAGTATGTCTTTTTATAATTAGCTCATTTCACTTAGCATGATGTCCTCAAGGTTCATCCATGTTGTAGCATTTGTTAGGATTTCCTTCTTTTTTAAGACCAAATAATATTCCATTGTGTGTGTGTGTGTGTGTGTGTGTGTGTGTGTGTGTGTGTGTGTGTGTATACAGATGTATATGTATCAATATCACATTTTACTGATCCATTCATCCATTGATGGATGTTCTAAGTTGCTTATACATCTTGACTATTGTGAATAATGCTACAATGAACATGGGTGTGCAAATATCTCTTGGAGATCCTGTTTTCTTTTGGATATATACCCAGAAATAGGATTGCTGGATCATATGGTAGTTCTATTTTTGATTTTTTGAGGAATCTCTGTACTGTTTTCCATAGTAGCTACACCACGTTACATTGCTGCCAGCAGTGTGCAAGAGTTCCATTTTTCTCTACATCCTTGCTCATACTTGTTGTTTTCTGTTGTTTTTGTTATTGTTTTTTAAATATTAGCCATCCTAATGATTGAGAGGTGATATTTCATTGTTGTTTTGATTTGTGTTTCATTGATGATTAGTGATATGGAGCATCTTTTCATATGCTTTTTGGCCATTTATATATCTTCTTTGGAGAAATATCTGTGTAAGTCCTTTGCCTGTTTTTTAATTGGTTATTTTTATTACTGTTGTTAAGTTGTAGGAGTTCTTTAAATATTCTGGATATTAACCCCTTGTCTGATACATGATTTGCAATATTTTCTCCCATTTCATAGGTTACTTTTCCACTCTGTTTATTGTTCCCTTGGCTGTGCAGACATTTTTAAGTTTGGTGTAGTTCCATTTGTTTGGTTTTGCTTTTGTTGCCTGTGCTTGTGGTGTCATTTTCAGGAAATCATTTCCATTCCAATGTTATGAAGATTTCCCTCTGTTTTCTTCCAGGAGTTTTATACTTTCATTTTCTACATTTAGATCTCTAATTCATTTTGAGTTAATTTTTGTATGTGGTGTAAGATGAGGCTTCCTCTTGATTCTTTTGCATGTGGATATCTAGTTTTCCCAACACCATCTGTTGAAGAGACTATCCTTTCCCCGTTATATAGCCTTAGTGCCCTTGTCAAAGATCAGTTGACCATATATGCAAGGGTTTATTTCTGGGCACTCTATTTTGTTCCATTAGTCTATATGTCTGTCTTTATGCCAATACTACACTGTTTTGGTTACTGTAGCTTTGTAATATGTTTTGAAATCAGGAAGTGTGAGGCCCCAGCTTTGTTCTTCTTTCTCAAGATTGTTTTGGTTATTTAAGGTCCCTTGAGATTCCATATGTATTTTAGGATGGCTTTTCTATTTCTGCAAAAATGCCATTGGGATTTTGAGAGGGATTGAATTGAATCTCTAGATGACTGGGTAGTATGGGTAGTATTTTAATAATGTTATATCCAATCCAAGAACATGAACATGAATGGGATGTCCTTCCATTTATTTTTGTCTTCTTTTCTTTCTTTCAGCAATGTTTTGTAGTTTTCAATGTATGTCTTTCACTTCCTTGGTTAAGCTTATTCCTAAGTATTTAATTCTTTTTGATGCTCTTATAAATGGGATTATTTTCTTAGTTTTCTTTTCATATTGTTCATTGCTAGTGTAAGAAACACAACTGATTTTTTTTTTTTTTTTTTTTTTTTTGCGGTACGCGGGCCTCTCACTGCTGTGGCCTCTCCGGTTGCAGAGCACAGGCTCCGGACGCGCAGGCTCAGCGGCCATGGCTCACGGGCCCAGCCGCTCCGCGGCATATGGGATCTTCCCAGATCAGGGCACGAACTCGTGTCCCCTGCATCGACAGGCGGACTCTCAACCACTGCGCCACCAGGGAAGCCCCACAACTGATTTTTGAGGGTTGATTTTGTATCCTGCAATGTTGCTGAATTTATTCATTAGTTCTAATAGTATTTTTGTGGAATCTTTAGGGTTTTCTACATATAAGACCATGTCATCTGTGAACAGAGATAATTTTATTTCTACCTTTCCATTTCAAATGCTTATTTCTTTTTCTTGCCTAGTTGCTCTGGGTAGGACTTCCAGTACTATGTTGAATAGAAGTGGCAAGAGTGGACATCCTTGCCTTGTTCCTGATCTTAGAGGAAAAACATTCAGTTTTTCACCATTGAGTATGTTAGCTGTATGCTTTTCACATATCACATTTATTATGTTGAGGTTCTCTTCCTAGTTTTTTAATGTTTTTATCATGAAAGAGTGTTGAATTATGTCAAATGCTTTTTCTGCATCAATTGAGATGATTATGTGATTTCTGACCATTGTTATGTTAATGAGGTGTGTTACATTTATTGATTTTCATATTTTTTATTACATGTGTACATAATTATTTTACTGTGGTAAAAATATAATATCAAAATAGGGCAAAGATGCTACATACACCCACATAGAAAATTAGCTATTGATGGAAAATGTTTACATTTGAATAGCAATCAAAACTAAAATTTAGTTTTTTCCTCTATTTTCAATTTCTTTAAGAGGTTTCCTTTTTTTTTTGAATTTTCTTTTATTTATTTTTTTATACAGCATGTACTTATTAGTCATCCATTTTATACACATCGGTGTATACATGTCAATCCCAATCTCTCAATTCATCACACCACTACCACCACCAACCCCACCCCCCACCGTTTTCCCCCGTTGGTTTCCATAAGTTTTTTCTCTACATCCGTGTCTCTATTTCTGCCTTGCAAACCAGTGCATCTGTACCATTTTTCTAGGTTCCACATATATGTGTTAACATACGATATTTGTTTTTCTCTTTCTGACTTACTTCACTCTGTACGACAGTCTGTAGGTCCATCCACGTCTCTACAAATGACCCAATTTCATTCCTTTTTATGGCTGAGTAATATTCCATTCTATATATGTACCACATCTTCTTTATCCATTTGTCTATCAGTGGACATTTAGGTTGCTTTCATGACCTGGCTATTGTAAATAATGCTGCAATGAACATTGGGGTGCATGTGTCTTTTTGAATTATGGTTTTCTCTGGGTATATGCCCAGTAGTGGGATTGCTGGGTCATATGGTAATTCTATTTGTAGTTTTTAAAGGAACCTCCATACTGTTCTCCATAGTGGCTGTATCAATTTACATTCCCACCAACAGTGCAAGAGGGTTCCCTTTTCACCACACCCCCTCCAGCATTTGTCGTTTGTAGATATTCTGATGATGCGCATTCTAACTGGTGTGAGGTGATACCTCATTGTAGTTTTGATTTGCATTTCTCTAATAATTAGTGACGTTGAGCAGCTTTTCATGTGCTTCTTGACCATCTGTATGTCCTCTTTGGAGAAACATCTATTTAGGTCTTCTGCCCATTTTTGGATTGGGTTTTTTCTTTTTTTTTAATATTGAGCTGCATGAGCTGTTTATATATTTTGGAGATTAATTCTTTGTCCACTGATTCGCTTGCAAATATTTTTTCCCATTTTGAGGGTTGTCTTTTCATCTTGTTTGTAGTTTCCTTTGCTTTGCAAAAGCTTTTAAATTTCATTAGGTCCCATTTGTTTATTTTTGTTTTTATTTCCATTACTCTAGGAGGTGGATCAAAGAAGATCTTGCTGTGATTTATGTCAAAGAATGTTCCTCCTATGTTTTCCTCTAAAAGTTTTATAGTGTCCAGTCTTACATTTACATCTCTAATCTATTTTGAGTTTATTTTTGTGTATGGTGTTATGGAGTGTTCTAATTTCATTCTTTTTCATGTAGCTGTCCAGTTTTCCCAGCACCACTTATTGAAGAGGCTGTCTTTTCTCCATTGTATATCCTTGCCTCCTTTGTCATAGATTAGTTGACCGTAGGAGCATGGGTTTAGCTTTGGGCTTTCTATCCTGTTCCATTGATCTATATTTCTGTTTTTGTGTCACTTCCATATTACGTTTAATACTGTAGCTTTGTAGTATAGTCTGAAGTCAGGGAGTCTGATTCCTCCAGCTCCGTTTTTTTCCCTCAAGACTGCTTTGGCTATTCGGGGTCTTTTGTGTCTCCATACAAATTTTAAGATTGTTTGTTCTAGTTCTGTAAAAAAAAAGGCCATTGGTAATTTGATAGGGATTGCATTGAATCTGTAGATTGCTTTGGGTAGTATAGTCATTTTCACAATACTGATTCTTCCAATCCAAGAATATGGTATATCTCTCCATCTGTTGGTATCATCTTTAATTTCTTTCAACAGTGTCTTATAGTTTTCTACATACAGGTCTTTTGTCTCCCTAGATAGATTTATTCCTAGGTATTTTATTCTTTTTGTTGCAATGGTAAATGGGAGTGTTTCCTTAATTTCTCTTTCAGATTTTTCATTAGTGTATAGGAACGCCAGAGATTTCTGTGCATTAATTTTGTATTCTGCAGCTCTACCAAATTCATTGATTAGCTCTAGTAGTTTTCTGGTGGCATCTTTAGGAATCTCTATGTATACGATTCTCTATGTATAGTATCATGTCATCTGCAAACACTGACAGTTTTACTTCTTCTTTTACAATTTATATTCCTTTTATTTCTTTTTCTTCTCTGATTGCCAAGGCTAGGACTTCCAAAACTATTTTGAATAATAGTGGCGAGAGTGGACATCCTTGTCTTGTTCCTGATCTTAGAGGAAATGCTTTCAGTTTTTCACCATTGAGAATGATGTTTGCTATGGGTTTGTCATATATGGCTTCCATTATGTTGAGGTAGGTTCCCTCTATGCCCACTTTCTGGAGAATTTTTATGATAAATGGGTGTTGAATTTTGTCAAAGGCTTTTTCTGCATCTATTGAGATGATCATATGGTTTTTATTCTTCAATTTGTTAATATGGTGTATCACATTGATTGGTTTGCATATATTGAAGAATGCTTGCATCCCTGGGGTAAATCCCACTTGATCATGGTGTGTGATCCTTTTAATGTGTTGTTGGATTCTGTTTGCTAGTATTTCATTGAGGATTTTTGCATCTATATTCATCAGTGATATTGGTCTGTAATTTTCATTTTTGGTAGTATCTTTGGTTTTCATATCAGGGTGATGGTGGCCTCGTAGAATGAGTTTGGGAGTGTTCCTTCCTCTGCAGTTTTTTGGAAGAGTTTGAGAAAGATGGGTGTTAGCTCTTCTCTAAATGTTTGATAGAATTCACCTGTGAAACCATCTGGTCCTGGGCTTTTGTTTGTTGGAAGATTTTTAATCACAGTTTCAATTTCATTACTTGTGATTGGTCTGTTCATATTTTCTATTTCTTCCTTGTTCAATCTTGGAAGGTTATACCTTTCTAAGAATTTGTCCATTTCTTCCAGGTTGTCCATTTTGTTGGCATATAGTTGCTTGTAGTCGTCTCTTAGGATGCTTTGTATTTCTGCAGTGTCTGTTGTAACTTCTCTTTTTTCATTTCCAATTTTATTGATTTGAGTCCTCTCCCTCTTTTTCTTGATGAGTCTGGCTAATGGTTTATCAATGTTGTTTATCTTCTCAAAGAACCAGCTTTTAGTTTTATTGATCTTTGCTATTGTTTTCTTTGTTTCTATTTCATTTATTTCTGCTCTGATCTTTACGATTTCCTTCCTTCTGCTAACTTTGGGTTTTGTTTGTTCTTCTTCCTCTAGCTCCTTTAGGTATAAGGATAGATTGTTTATGTGAGATTTTTCTTGTTTCTTGAGGTAGGTTTGTATAGCTATAAACTTCCCTCTTAGAACTGCTTTTGCTGCATCCCATAGGTTTTGGATTGTCGTGTTTTCAGTATCATTTTTCTGTAGGTATTTTTTGATTTCCTCTTCGATTTCTTCAGTGATCTGTTGGATATTTAGTAACGTATTGTTTAGCCTCCATGTGTTTGTGTTTTTTACGTTTTCTTCCCTGTGATTGATTTCTAATCTCATAGTGTTGTGGTCAGAAAAGATGCTTGATATGATTTCAGTTTTCTTAAATTTACTGAGGCTTTATTTGTGACCCAAGATGTGATCTGTCCTGGTGAATGTTCCATGCACACTCGAGAATAAAGTGTAATCTGCTGTTTTTGGATGGAATTTCCTATATATATCAATTAAATCTATCTGGTCTATTGCATCATTTAAAGCTTGTGTTTCCTTATTAATTTTCTGTTTGGATGATCTGTCCATTGGTGTAAGTCAGGTGTTAAAGTCCCCCACTATTGTGTTACTGTCGATTTCCTCTTTTATAGCTGTTAGCAGTTGCCTTATGCATTGAGGTGCTCCTATGTTGGGTGCATATATATTTACAATTGTTATATCTTCTTCTTGGATTGATCCCTTGATCATTATGTAGTGTTCTTCTTTGTCTCTTGTAACATTCTTTATTTTTAAAGTCTATTTTATCTGATATGAGTATTGCTACTCCAGCTTTCTTTTGATTACCATTTGCATGGAATATCTTTTTCCATCACCTCACTTTCAGTCTGAATTTGTCCCTAGGTCTGACGTGGGTCTGTTGTAGACAGCATAAATATGGGTCTTGTTTTTGTGTCCATTCAGCAATCCTGTGACTTTTGGTTGGAGCATTTAATCCCTTCACATTTAAAGTAATTATTGATATGTATGTTCCTATGACCATTTCCTTAATTGTTTTGGGTTTGTTTTTGTAGGTCCTTTTCTTCTCTTGTGTTTCCCACTTAGAGGAGTTCCTTTAGCATTTGTTGTAGAGCTGGTTTGGTGGTGCTGAATTCTCTTAGCTTTTGCTTGTCTGTAAAGCTTTTGATTTCTCCATCGAATCTGAATGAGATCCTTGCCAGGTAGAGTAATCTTGGCTCTAGGTTCTTCCCTTTCATCACTTTAAGTATATCGTTCCACTCCCTTCTGGCTTGTAGAGTTTCTGCTGAGAAATCAGTTGTTAACCTTATGGGAGTTCCCTTGTATGGTATTTGTCATTTTTCCCTTGTTGCTTTCTATAATTTTTCTTTGTCTTTAATTTTTGCCAATTTGATTCCTATGTGTCGCGTTGTGTTTCTCCTTGGGTTTATCCTGCCTGGGACTCTCTGCACTTCCCGGACTTGGGTGGTTATTTCCTTTCCCATGTTAGGGAAGTTTTTGAATATAATCCCTTCAAATATTTTCTCAGGTCCTTTCTCTCTCTCTTCCCCTTCTGGGACCTCTGTAATGTGAATGTTGGTGCACTTAATGTTTTCCCAGAAGTCTCTTAGGCTGTCTTCATTTCTTTTCATTCTTTTTTTTTATTCTGTTCGGCAGCAGTGAATTCCACCATTTTGTCTTCCAGGTCACTTATCCTTTCTTCTGCCTCATTTATTCTGCTATTGATTGCTTCTAGTGTATTTTTCATTTCAGTTATTGTGTTGTTCATCTCTGTTTGTTCTTTATTTTGTTCTTTAATTCTTCTAGGTCTTTTTTAAACATTTCTTGCATCTTCTCAATCTTTGCCTCCATTCTTTTTCTGAGGTCCTGGATCATCTTCACTATCATTCTGAATTCTTTTTCTGGAAGGTTGACTATATCCACTTCATTTAGTTGTTTTCCTGGGGTTTTATCTTGTTCCTTCATCTGGTACATAGCCCTCTGCCTTTTCATCTTGTCTATCTTTCTGTGAATGTGGTTTTTGTTCCACAGGCTGCAGGATTGTAGTTCTTCTTGCTTCTGCTGTTTGCCCTCTGGTGGATGAGGCTATCTAAGAGGCTTGTGCAAGTTTCCTGATGGGAGGGACTGGTGGTGGGTAGAGCTGGCTGTTGCTTTGGTGGGCAGAGCTTAGTAAAACTTAATCCACTTGTCTGCTGATGGGTGGGGCTGGGTTCCCTCCTTGTTGGTTGTTTGGCCTGAGGCGACCCAACTCTGGAGGCTCCCCGGGCTCTTTGGTGGGGCTAATGGCGGACTCTGGGAGTTCTCACGCCAAGGAGTAATTCCCAGAACTTCTGCTGCCAGTGTCCTTGTCCTCATGGTGAGACAGAGCCACCCCCACCTCTGCAAGAGACCCTCCAACACTAACAGGTAGATCTTATTCAGTCTCCTATGGGGTCACTGCTCCTTTCCCTGGGTCCTGATGCACACACTAGTTTGTGTGTGCCCACCAAGAGTAGAGTCTCTGTTTCCCCCAGTCCTGTCAAAGTCCTGCAATCAAATCCCATTAGCCTTCAAAGTCTGATTCTCTAGGAATTCCTCCTTTCGTTGCTGGACCCCCAGATTGGGAAGCCTGACGTGGGGCTCAGAACCTTCACTCCAGTGGGTGGACTTCTGTTGTATAATTGTTCTCCAGTTTGTGAGTCACCCACGCAGCAGTTATGGGATTTGATCTTATTGTGTTTGCGCCCCTCCAGCCATCTCATTGTGCCTTCTCCTTTGTCTTTGGGTGTGGGGTATCTTTTTTGGTGAGTTCCAGTGTCTTCCTGTTGATGATTGTTCAGCAGTTAGTTGTGATTCTGATGTTCTTGCAAGAGGGAGTGAGAGCACGTCCTTCTACTCCGCCATCTTGAACCAATCCTGATTTTCATATGTTGAACCATCCCTGCATCCCAGGAATCAGTCCCTCTTGGTCATGGTGTTTAATCCTTTTAAAGTTTTGTTGAATTCATTTTATTAGTATTTTATTGAGGATATTTGCATGAGTTTTCATCAGGGATATTGGTCTGTAGTTTTCTTTTCTTATAGTATCTTTGTCTGGTTTTGGTATGAGAAAAATGTTGGCCTCATACAATAAGTTTGGAAGTGTTCCCTCCTCTTTATTTTTTTGGAAGAGTTTGAGAAGGATTGGCATTAATTCTTTTGAAATGTGTGATAGAATTCTACAGAGAAGTCATCTCTGCCTGCACTTTACTATGTTAGGAGATTTTTGATTGCTGATTCAGTCTCTCCTTATTAGTTATATGTTCAGAGTTTCTATTTCTTCTTTATTCAGTCTTTTTTTTGGCCATGCTGTGTGGCATATGGGATCTTAGTTCCCCAACCAGGGGTCAAACCTGTGCCCCCTGCAGTGGGAGCATGGAGTCTTAACCACTGCACCACCAGGGAAGTCCTTGGTTTAGTCTTGGTAGGTGTATATGTCTAGGAGTTTATCAGTTTCTTCTAGTTTATCTAAGTTGTTGGTGTATAATCGTTCATAGCAGTCTCTTATAGTCCTTCATTTTCTTATATTGTTTTTTGAAAATTTCTAAGTTGTAATCTCACCCCTGGTGCAAGAGTGCTTCTGTCACTTTTGTATATTTTATACTAATTTATAATTTTAAAAATATACATATTTTTATAGATATGTAAAATTATTAGTAATTTTTATGGTACTATTAGCAATCTTCTTGGTACTACTCTATTACTTTTTCTATCTATCAAGGACATTTGTAATTTTGTCTTTTGTCTAATGGAATGGATTATAACTTTATAATTAAGGAACCGTGGGGTTTTAGAAGAAGTATACCAGCTTGTATAGAAAGGGACAGAAACAGCACAAAATGAAAAGAAGTCTTTAGACTCCCCATATTCTATGGACAGGAACTGACTGAGAAATCTGCTCAGCTGCAAACACAGGCTCCCTTTTTTTGTAAGCAAGAAAGGATGAGTTGGAGGGCAGGTCAAGAGCCCAAATATGTAACCCAGAGCCTCAGAGAACAAACCCTTAGGGAGCAGGACTGAGCCCTAATCAAGGAGCTGGCCCATATGCCTGAATGGGCTTCAGAATCCCTACACACTAATGACCATTTTATGCTTCTGCTTTCTCCCCTTTCAAACAGTAATGTGTATAGTGGTTATCTTTTGCCTGTTCCATCATTGTCTATTGAGAATGGGGAAAAATCATTCATTCATTTCTTCAAATTGAGAAGAACAGTTCTCAAGGAGCTATATCCAAGCGACCACACTAGACATGAATGTAGATGATGAGATCTTCGAGTTTGCATTGGTCTCAAAGTCTGATGGGATGAGGCTTGGAAATCTTGGAGAGAAGTGTTATTCGCATGGGATAGGGGTGGAAACTGTAGCCAGAGAGTAGACCATTGACTACAACAATTCATATCTGTCCCACTTGCAAAATATACTCACTTCTCTCTCCAAGCCCCCCAAAGCCTCATCCTATCAGACTTTGATTAAATTTTCCAAAGATGGCAATAACAACTCTCCCATCTCATAAACTCTCCTTATCATGTGACATAATCAATGTGCCTGTCCAGCGGTAGGGTCTGTGTCTTCTCTCCTTGAACATGATTGCGCCTTTGTGACTGCCTTGACCAGTAGAATAAGGCTGAAATGATGATATGTGGCTTCTGAGGCTATGTGTCATAGAATGCCATGTGCTTCTGCCTTGCTCTCTTTGATTGCTCATTCTTAAAACCCAGCTACTTTTCCGTGAAATTAAGCCTGAGGAGAAGTCATGTGAAGAGGTCATGTGAGGTCCGCAGCCCACAGTTCTGGCTGAGCTCATAATAGTCAGCAACAGCTTGCTAGCCAGTGAATGAACCATCTTTAAAGTGGAACCTTCACCCTCCAGTCGAAATGCCCCACTAATGCAATGTGGACCAGAGATGAGCTTGCAGACATATGGACAAAATAAATGATTCTTGTTACTTTAAGCCATCAGGTGTTGGTGCGCTTTGCTACATACACAGTGATAGATGCTTGGAACACACCCTCATCTGTTTCTATGGCATTAACTACACTGATTCTCAGATTTGAATTTTCAGGTCCGATGTTTCTTCAGAGTTCCTGTCCCATATATTTAACTACTAACTAGATGTCTTTCTCCTAAGCTCTACATGTCCGGCATTAACGTGTTATCCTTTACCATCTGTTCTCGCTCCATTATCTTGGTTAATTTATTGTCCAGTCATTCATGGCAGAAACCTGGAAAACCATTCTCAGCTCCTACATCTCTCTGCATCTAATTTTAGATCTTAAATATCTTTTGAATTCTTCATCCTAACAGCCAGCGCTTTAATCCAGGTTCTCCCTCTCTCTCGTGTACTATTTTAGCAATAACAACTGATCTGGTCTATATTGTATTCCTGTACTTCACTCTCTATAAGTTTATGCTCTCTATTGCTTGCAGAGTGATATGTTTTATTTTATTTATTTATTTATTTATAAAACATCTTTATTGAGCTATAGTTCACATATCATTTAATTCACCCATTTAAATTGTAGGATTCATTGGTTTTTAGTATATGTTTTTTTGTTTCTGTTCTTTGGGTTTTTTTGGCCACATGGCATGTGGGATCTTAGTTCCCCAGAGTCTTAACCACTGGACCACCAGGGAAGTCCCTTTTTTCTTTTTTTTTTTAAACATAGTGATATATTTTAAATACACATATATGATCTTGTTACAATAATTTTTGCAGTCCCTAACTGGTTTCCAATTATTTACAGAATAAAGCCCTACCTTCTTAGGAGGATATATATAGTTTTTAATGATTTGGCCCCTTGCCAGATCTCCAGTCTTACTGTCTGTTCCCCCTTTTTACTTTTTTAATACTAAATTTCTTATAGTTCTCCAAATACACAAAGAAAAAACCAGGCTTTTCTACTCCTTCAGGCTGTTATACCCATTCAGGTTTTGGCATAATTGAGCTATGTGTTGTTGTAGCACTGAGGTTCCCACCTTCTCACTGGCTGTTGGCCAGTGTTGCTCTTACCTGCTACAGGCTGTTCTCAGATCCTGACCATGTGGCCCCCTCAAAAAATTGCAGTTTTCTCCCTCAAAGCCAGCAGACAAATCTCACTCCTTTGTGCTATGACAGTCTTACATGGTGTGACCTAATCCAGGGAATGACTCTGCTATAAGTATCACCCACACTCAAGGAATTAGGATTATACAAAATGTACACCAGGAATCTTGGGGACCATCTTAGAATTCTGCTTACCATAGGTAAATATAGATTTCTCTGTGAAAACTTTTATGATTAAAAAAACCCTCAATAATTAGAAATTTTACAAGAATGCATCTTCCCGTGTATCTGCTATTATCCACTCTGCTGGTTACTCAGTGGGCTCTTTCAATCTGGCAGCTCATGCTTCTTCAGTTGTGGGAAACTTTTGTGTGTATTTCAGTGATGATTTCTTCCCTTCTGTTTTCTCCCTTCTCTCTTTCTGAGACTCCTATTTGAATGTTGGACCCCTTGAACTAGTCCCTCAATTTTATCTTTTCTATTATCCATCTGTGTTTTGCTATACTTTCTGGCAGATTTATTCAACTGTATTTTTCATTTCTTTATGGATAGTCTATCTTCCCATCCTTTTGAGCTTATCAGTGGCGGTTTTCTGAACCTTCTTCTGAATAGTCTGTTTCCTCCACGTTACTTGTTTTTCTGTTTGTTCTGGTCTCTGTCTTTCATGTTAGAGGCTTTCCTTAGATGCTTGTTACTCCTTGTTCATGATTTAGAATCTGAAACTAAAAAAGCTGATTGGAAATTCTGAGGCTGTAGATCGTACTTGTTAGCTCTGAGCTCCATAGGGTGATTGGATCTGGGCTGCTTTCTGGTGAACCTCAGTGTCGGTAGCTTTAGACTTTTTCTTGTGGTTACTCAAGGTCCCCAGAAAAGGAACTTCCAGTTTTCTGCTGGTGTACAGAAGTCTGGCTGCTAGCATACTGGAAACTGAGTGGGAAAGGGCTAAAAGGAGTCTCAGCATTTGGGTACTCAATCCCCCTGCTTTGGGTATGGTATTCCCACTCTCAGCTCTTCCTGCAGTCCAGCCAGATTTCTTCTGGTGTGAGGGAGGGACCTAAGTTCATGGAGTTGGGGAGGGGAATCTAGGGATCTAATGCTTCCTCAAAAGTTTTACCTGTTCCTCCTTATTTTGGAGCCTTCCTGCCATTCCCCTTCCAATATTTCTTTCCCAGTTCCAGAGACGCCAGGCAGTGACAGTTCCTGAGCAATTTTAGGATTCTGCGGTTAAAGTGAAATTGTCTCTTAGCTTTTCCTCTCTCATGGCTTTAGGGTTTTGTTCTCCAGCTTCCAAAATTTTGCTGCCTTTTCTCTTTTCCTTTCTTCACATATGTATGTTTATCTCTTTTGAAAAATCCTACTGCTGTAGTTGTGCTGGGATTTCTGGAGGGGGTGAAATTAGATGTGTATATTCAAGCTGATGTCAACTCAGATGTTCCTCATTGTTCTGTAATATGTCATTATATGTTAAATTCTTATGTGTAAGTATTTGTTCCTTAGTTATCTGTTCTGTTTTGTTTCAAATATCTATCTCTTTATTTATCAGTACCACAGTTTTTTTATTGGTTTCTTGTTTGTTTCTTTATAATATCCTTATCCTTTATGGTTGTAAATTTCTGTTTAACTCCTTGTAAAATTTGTTAGTTTCATAATGCTTAAACTATACAGGTACACTGGGAGCATTAAACTTAGAAAATCATGAGACCATTTCTGTTAATGTTAATGGATTTATTTCACAGACTTGTTTTTTCACTCGTCTTTATTGATAAGAATTAGCAGGGTTTAAATCCAAATGTTGGAACATTATTATCACATAGTAAAGACGTTTTGTTCTTTTTCTAAATGAAGACTGAAGTTGCTGAAGATCCTCAACAAGTTTCAACTGTTCATCTTCAACTAGGATTACCACTGGTTTTTATTGTTAGTCAACAAGCTACATATGAAGCTGATAGAACAACTGCAGAATGGGTTGCTTGGCGTCTTCTGGGAAAAGCAGGAGTTCTGCTCCTGTTAAGGTATTTTAAATATAAAGTAGTCACTATACTGTATTTAGCAGAACACTAATATTTTTCTTATATGGCAGTCTGTTCACTTATAAATAAAATCAGATTCTCTAACGGACTCTAATATAGTTAAAACCAGTTGCTGAGCTAAAGTCTTTAATTATCAGCTTGATTAATATTTAGACCTTTAAACTTTGCTAAATGAAGCTGTAGATTAAGACAGAGGGTAGAAAATCTGATCTGTGTTTATGTGTAAAATTTCTCAGACTCACTAAATTGTAATCTTTCTTCATAAACATTTTTTAGTATAAGAACTTACAGCTCTATTTTAGATTGACATCCTGGATGACTATTATTCTTGAGATTAACAACATAAAACATTTATTTCCATTTTGAAAAAGGGACTCTTTGGAAGTGGACTTTCCTCAGAATGCTAATGTGGTCTTCAAAAGAGCAGAAGAGGTTAGTCATTTTATATATTGGTCTACAGTGTCTGCTTATTTAATACATGCGGTCCTAAAGTAACATACACTTATTATAGGAAAATTCTGTGAATTGCCACTATTCAAAGATAATTGCTGTTAACATTTTGGTGTGTTTTTTTCATCTGTTACTCTGTCTCTCCGTGTGTGTGTGTGTTTATTTAAATATGTATGTATTCTTTATTAATTTTTTTTGAATGCCAAGTGTCTCCTGTACTCTTTTATTATCATCATAGTCTTTGCATCAAGATACATAGCAATGATAGCAGGTTTCTTTTTAAAGCTTAGTATTAAATATTAAATATCTTTCCCCACTTTAATTTTACATTACTCTGCCAAGAAAAAAATTAAAACTCAAGTTATCTGAAGCCTGGACACACTTCCATGATTAGCCGGGCTGTGTAAAAGTTGGTGGCTTTGTTCTTCCTGCTGTGTGAGCAGGTCCAGGCCCTCAAAAGATGGATGAGGTTATCATTGTTTTTCAAAAGTGTGCTACAAAAACGGATGGCCTGTTATAAGCCAGGTTACAAAGTCAAAACGTGGGTGAGGGAGGGACAGTTTCTTCTGGAAACAGAATTTCTGAAGAGTCCCAGTCCATCATTTTTCCCCAGAATGGCTGGAGGGGGCATAAAATCTCAACATGAGTTTCAAAGCCCCATCTCTGTGAGGGGACAGTAGTTGCCTTACTGAGGAGGGCGCGGCTCAGTGGTGAGGCGACCACGTCTGCCCATCCCCGCTGCTCTCAGCGAGGGAAAGGAGAGTTTATTGCCCAGGAGTGTGAAGTGGGCTGAAGATCGGTTGGTACTGAATTCTCTAAGAGGTTTCTTCTAGAAACAGACAACTCAGACCCTTGCTCTCACTTTAGCAAAGAAGTTATTTTAAAAGCACTTGGAAAGTTCCTCCTGCGCCCTTGCAGGGCGGCTCAGAGGAGGGAGTCGTCAGTACAGCCCCCTTCCAGGCCATATCGGAACTCGTGAAAGTTGGAGACCCCGTAGAAGTGGACGAAGGCGGCTGCTACCACCAGGACGTGGAAGATCTGATGAGACTAGAACCACATGTCGGATTTTCCAGGGAAGAAGCGCTCGGGAATCCGTGCGGCATAAAGGCCTGCTCTGGTGATGTACATCACAGCCATGAGGAAGAACCAGCCCATCTGGCCCACCGTGGTGGCCTTGACGAAGCCCTCCACGATTGTAAAGTGCATGGTGGGCACGATGCCGCTCAAGCCAAGCCCCAGGAACACCCCTGCTCTTGTCTGCTGGTGCTTAGGAGTGGCAAACCGGTGCCACTGCAGCACAATGATGGCAGAGGTGCCCACGCTGGAGAGGTAGCTGAGCCGTGGCTGTGGGGAGCAGTAGAAGGAGTAACAGAGCCAGGGGACAAAGCTCCCCCGTAATCAGCAGGGCAATCCCTGAATAATCCAGTTGGGAAAAGGTCTGAGAGACCTTCTCTGAGTGATAATAGACAGCGTGAAAGAGCCAGGAGAAGCTGAGGCAGAGCACCGCGCCCAGGAAGAACATCCCGAGCACCACCTTCTCCTGAAGAGGGGTCATGAAGTACGTGTTTGGTCTCAGCATGGTCAGGATTCCCAGAAAGTGAAACGTCACAAAACCAAGCAGGTGGGTCCAGAAGTTGCCCGTCTCCGTGTGGATGCGGAAGATGCTCTTGAAGCAGGCCCGGAAGGAGGGCATGGGCGGCCTGTGACCGTGCAGCAGGTAGTCGTTGTCCTTCAGCCAGTCGGGGAGCACGTCGTGCGGGATGACCCTCCAGCGCCCCTCCCAGACCTTATGCACAAACTCCTCCATCTTCTCCATGGCATGGTGGGCTTACAGGGGAAGTGTCAGCACCCACCCCTCCTCCTCCTCTTCCTGAGGCACTGGGCATGCCTGCTCTTCTTCAGCTTTGCTTGGGCTGGCGATGCCCTGCTTGCCTAGCTCCTCTAGCAGGGGGCCCAGCTCAGCCAGCTCTGCTGTGTCAGCCTCCCTGTTCCCGGCAGGAGCCCCACTGCCCTGGGCCACCACAGGTCCTTTGTGAGAAGACATCTGGCTGGTACCTCAATGCCCTGTGGCTTCAGCTTGGGGAAAGGGTGGGGTCTCTAGGGCCCAGGGAGCAAAGAGTTCCCTGTGATGGAAGACAGGCGGGCGGCGGGCTCTGCTCAGGGCCGCGGACCCCGCGCTACATCCCGCGGCACTGGAGGCGGCCTGTGGCCAAGCGGTGCGAATCTTCTGCCTATATATATATTGTAAAGAAATTTAGGATCATGCTATATATCCTGCTTTTCATGTACAGTTATATTTCATTACGTGCTATTGTGCTGTGATGCCTGCCTTTGTACACTGTTTTGGACATCACTGATTCTTTCCTTTTGCTAAATTTCTGGAAGTAAGTTTTATTAAAGGAAATGGGAATTTTTAAGACTTTTAAAATGCATTGTCAAATTTCCCTCCAGAAGGGTTATACTTTTACCAGCAGGGTTTGGAACTTCTTGTTTCTCATACATCTTTGCCAGTACTGAACAGTAATCTTAAAAAAAAAAATCATTTCTATACACACAAAAAGTTTCAGTATTAATTTGCATGTCTTTGATAACTTTGACTAGTTAGGTCATTTGTATTTCCTCTGTAAATTACTGTTAATGTCCCTTTTTCCTTAAATTGTTCTTAATTAAGAACTCTTTAATTCTGAACGTCTTGTAAATATTATATACATATGCCAAAAAATTATTGATATGTTTATGAACTGCCAGACAGTTTAAACTTAAATTCCCTTGCATAAGTCTATGATAGGAACACTGGGCTAAAGAGTCAGAAGACTTGGATTCTGTTCCTGCTAGTTCTGGGTCCAGATAACTGAATTAACTTCTTCAAGCTCAGATTTTTCATTTGTGAAATAGTCGTAAAACCTCCCCTTCTAACTTACAAGAAGTTTTATGAGACCCAATAGGAAAATACTTTGAGAACTGTAGTATTGTTCAAATGTGTACACTGTGGGGCTAGTATGCTTTGCTTTTTGACCAGGTAATGGAAAGAATACTTTCTGAAGCTATTTTTTTTTACTATTAGGTAAAGACCCCTAAGTAAGAAATTACTTAATTTGTTATCGGGAAATAGGTTTTGTAGAAGAATTAAAGTTCATGCTGTTGTCCCAGTGCATATAAAAGTTATATATATACTATACTGTAGTCTAGTAAGTGTGCCATAGCATTATGTCTAAAAAAACAATGTATATGCCTTAATTTAAAAATTCCTTATTGCTAAAAAAATGCTAACCATCATCTGAGCCTTCAGTGAGTTGTAATCTTTTTGCTTGTGGAGAGTCCCGCCTTGATGTTGACGTGGCTGCTGACGGACCAGGGCAGTGGCTGCGGCGGTTTCTTAAGATCAGACGACAGTGAAGTTTGCCCCGTTGATCGACTCTTCCTTTCATGAAAGATTTCTCTGTAGTATGCTACAGAGCAATGCTGTTGGTAGAATTTTACCCAGAGTAGAACATCTTTCACAACTGGAATCAATCCTCTCAGACCCTGCTGCTGCTTTATCAACTTAGTTTTTGTAATATTCTCAATCCTTTGTTGTCGTTTCAACAGTCTTCACAGCATCTTCACCAGCAGTGGATTCCATCTCAAGAAACCATTTTCTTTGCTCATCCATAAGAAGCAACTCCTCATCCCTTCAAGTTTTATCATGAGGTTGCAGCAGGGATAATTTACTAAAATAATCCAGTGGCCTAAAATTTCATGTTTTAAAAATGTTTTGGTTGAGGCTTAGTGAAAGAAATTTTAATGGAATAATTTCAATGGAATAGAATTTGGTATTCTTAAAATACCTAGGGGCAGATAGTATTTTTATGTTTATGGCTAAACAGGCAATTAAACTTTTTAGTGGAATTTTTTTAGATGAAGTATTATTTTGAATATTTCTGTAGAATACAAAATAATTTTGTCTGTTTGCAATAAAATTGTATATATTTTTATACCTCAATTGTATTGAGGTAGGACTTACTGTTATATGTAAAATGCTTCAGATGTCAGTGTAATGTGATTGTGACAAGAAGCAAGCGAGACTTGCAGTTCTTTTTTGCCCTCTTTTTCAGTAGCACACACTATCTTTCTATAACGTATACTTTGGATGCTTTTAATAGTGATCGTGGAGTTAATTTACCTTTTTTTAAAAAAATATTAAAATTGAGGTTCAGAGGTTTAGTTTCATTTCATTTTAGTATCAAACAAGTAAAACATTTTTGTATTAAAATGCTTTGTTATATTTTAGTCATATCTTTTAAAATTAATGTATTTCTAGGGAGTGCCAGTGGAATTTTTGGTGTTAAATAATATTGATTTAATCGTATCCCGTGTGGAAAGTAGTATGCACATTGAGGAAATGCACGAAGATGAGGACAATGACATTGAAGGTCCAGATATGGGTAATATGTTTTTTTGATGATCATGCTCCCCTCCCATTTATGCCCAGCATCCTTAAGGTCAGTGAAATTTCAGTGAATTAACTGTCACATTCAAGAATGTGAAGAGGCCTGAAGAAATTAATTTTGAATTTCATTTTAGCAACTTGATGAGGTGTAAAGATATAAGGATGCTCTGTTTTGTTTAGTGCGATACCTTTCATTGTTACATGTCAGGCTTCTAGTTTTCCACAAGTGTGTCTTTATCCTCCACATCAGTTCTTTCAGCCCTACTGGTCTACTCCGTGTTTAAAAAGGACCCAGGAGCCACAGTATGATATTTTATTTTTATCATTCCTATTAGGATATGAAATTCTGATAAATATAGTTGTATTTGTAAGTTGTAAATGAATCCAATTGTTAGCAGTATAGGGAGTAAATTTTGATAACATTTTAATAATTCTTTTTAATATGTTATTTTTCTTTTTATTGCTTACATTTTTGAAGTATTCTATAGTTTTCAAGGCTATTTCCCACTCATTATTTACTTTGATAGCTGTCCTCTGAGTTAGCTGAGGTCACCTTCGTTTTGTAGAGGAAAATATCTGTTTTAGCTCAGTTAAGTGATCTGCCCAATGTCACACAAATGGCATGTGGAGCATTCTGACTTGAAATCTTACTTATGATCATTATCATTCCTAGTACTTCTTTTATAACATCAGTCCTATTCTGAAATTGCTTATTTACTCTTCTCTCTATTGGTCTATAAAATTTCTAAGGCAGGGATTACGTCTTGTGCATTCTTGTATCCCATTTAGCAAATACTTGAATTTTTATATAGTACTATTATCATGAGTCCAATTTAGTAAATACTTTTTAAAAAATTTATTTATTTATTTATTTATTTTTGGCTGTGTTGGGTCTTTGTTGCTGTGCGTGGGCTTTCTCTAGTTGCAGCGAGCGGGAGCTACTCTTCGTTGCAGTGTGCGGGTTTCTCATTGTGGTGGCTTCTCTTGTTGTGGACCATGGGTTCTAGGTGTGCAGGCTCAGTAGTTGTGGCTCGCAGGCTCTAGAGCGCAGGCTCAGTAGTTGTGGCACACGGGCTTAGTTGCTCTGCGGCACGTGGGATCTTCCCGGACCAGGGCTCGAACCCGTGTCCCCTGCACTGGGAGGTGGATTCTTAAACACTGCGCCACCAGGGAAGTCCCGTAAATACTTTTTATATAGTCCTATTATCATGAGTCCCAAGATGGAAGTAATTTACATATTGTTTTCATGAGGTCCCTTTATTATTAGGATCAACATCTATATTATACATTTAATAAGGGCTCTGAGCTTTAACTGTTACTGGTGACCAGCTTCTTGGTTTGAGCACTGCTCTAGTTTTTTTCTGATATACAGAGGTTAGAATTGCTCGTGATTTAAGCCAGAGTTCTTCTCCATAGCATCGTCATTGTATAGGCAGATCTGTGTTCTGCTCTCTTGCTCCCTGCTTTATTCCTATCATGGTTCATATATTCTTCAGAGTCAGAGGAATTATCTGTCAATTTAATAAGATTCCTGTCCTCAGTGGTAGTTGCCTGTTTCAAAATTTCATTGTTGCCATGTCCCCTGTTTTACTTCCTGATTCTCTGGCTTTAGTTTGCCCTCTGGTGCTGCCTTCTCTTTTTTTCTAACTCTCCCCTATCTTCTCTCCTCAGCCCAGTTCTCATGTTTCTTAAACAGCTTTCTTTTTTTGCTTTGTAGTGGAATTTTTTGCTTTGTTTTGTTTTTTTGGGTTTTTTTTTTTTTTGGTCTTAACTTCCTATGTTTGTAATCCATACTGACCCATAATATAGTTTGATGGCGTGCCCATATACACAGTTTCCTTCTCATTTTCATTTCATTCCCATTTATATGAGACATGGATGAGGGTTTGGAAAGAGTTTGTTACCATGTAAGAGCAGAATATAAAGAAAAATGCCCTTCAAAGGAAATGGGCACAAGATGAATCAGAATTAAATGGACTGAAGTCTCCAAAAGGAGAGTATGAAAAAGAAAAACAAACGTGTGGCTAAAGAGAGTGAGTGTGTGTATATATATATATATATATATGAATTGGTGAAAGTTTGAGCTGAGGAATAAATAAATTTATAAATTATAAATTTATAAATTTATAAATGAGGGTGGCTTATTAAGAGAATGGGGAAGCAAGAAGAAGGTGTTTGGACAAGATAAGAGAAGAAAGGATGGATTGGGAAATAAGAATGGACTGGCAGGAAAATGAAAATACAGGAATAATAAGAAAAAAAATACAGTAAATGAGAAAATTGGCCTTTATTAATTTTGGTATTGAGGGCATAACTTTTAGTGCCATAGAATGTGGTATTTAAAAGTACCTTAAAATTAATAGTCGAACTCTTATGTTTCACAGGTTTGAATATTGAGACACAGAGTTATATAATTGACTAGAGTTACACAGCTAAAAATTGCCAGTAGGGTACTGAAATCCAGACCTAGTATTTTATTTTATAGTATTAGCAATCATATGGAAAATAATAATTTAGTTTTCTGAATGCATTGCCTTTCTCACTTCCTCCCTTCCTTTCTTTTTAATATCTTGTTACAGAGAATTATAAACTTACCATAAAGCAGACAGCATAGTAGAACAAATCTCCAGGTACCCATTACCTGGCCTCGCCCAGCCACCATCAGTTTATGGCTAATCCTATTCCAATCACTGCCCTCCCTTTATTATTTTGCAGCAAATTCCAAACATACAAATTCATCCATAAATATTTCCCTGTGTATTTCAGAAATGTAAGGATTCTCCTTTTAAAATTAACATAATTAATGCTATTACTACATCTACAAAGTTAACAATAATTCTTAATATCAGAGAGTCAGTGTTCAGATTTCAACTTCATCATGATTTTTCATGCCACTGTTGCTTTGTACATGCTGTCCCTTTTACTCCATATGCCTCTACTGCCTGCCTAAGTTTTATTTTTCTTTTAATGTTCATCTTGTGTCAACTCTTCTAGGAAGCTTGTCTCTCTTATCAAGTTAGATGTCCCTCCAGTGTTATCATACAATCTATATAAATTCCAATAGGATATTTGTGAATTCATAATGTGTTTTTTATTTTTTTACCACATACTTTGATGGATGGATGAATGGGTGGGTGGATGGGTCTATCTGTCTATCTTAATGAAAAGTTTTTTTTTTTTAAGATTTAATTGACATGTAACATGTTAGTTGAACACCATAATGATTCAATATTTCTATATATTGTGGTTAGTGAAAGTTTTTTACATATTCAGAATCCACCCTTAACTCAATACACTTAGAATAAAATTCAAAATTCTTGGCTTATATGGCCTCTTATAATCCAGCTACCTGTCTAGCCTAGAGTTTTCTGATGTTATTTCTTCAGGCCATCTTGTTTTAGTCAAATTTGCCTTCCCTCAGTACCTAGAATATGCTTAGCTCTTATTTCTCAGAGTTTTGCATGTGTTTTCCCTTTGCCTAAAACATCCTTTTATTGGTTATCTGGTGGACTTTGGATCTCCCAATCTAAATCTCCCTGTTAAAATCTCTCACTGTGTATTTTACCTTTCCTCTTAAACTGATCACATTTATAGTTATATATTTATTTAGTGATCAGTTTATTGACTGACTTTTCCATAGATAGAGGCTCTAAGTGGTCAGGGACTATGTCTGTTTTGTTTACCACTTTCCTTAGTGTCTGTCACAGTGCTTGGCATGTAGTAGAAGCTAAAGAAACACTGTCAAATATGTATGGTAGGACTTTTTTGGCTTATAAATTAATATGTTGATTAGAAATAAAAGAGCAATATTAAAAAAAAAAAGAGCAATATTTATATTATTTCTTGACAAGTTTAACGCCTTTTGGGATTGACTAAAACTTGACAATTTCTGGGTCAGGAAGCATCTGAGAGTCATTTAAGATAGGAAGCCAGACAACTGGAAAGTTTTCTAAATATCATGCATTTTAAATATTAAGATTGTATGAATTCAAAAGTTTTTATAAAATACCAAATTTTCACATGCTTGCCTGGGAGAAGAGCTTAAATTTTTTAAACTATACATTTATATTTATATTAATTCCTCTTCAAACATTTTAGATATTCAAGATGATGAAGTGGCAGAAACTGTTTACAGAGACAGGAAGAGACAGTTACCTTTGGAACTCGCAGTGGAACTAACAGAAGAGACATTTAATGCGACAGTAACAGCTTCTGACAGCATAGTGCTTTTCTATGCTGGCTGTGAGTATGAGCCTTTAGAGGTGACTACTATATTGCATATTAGGGCATTTAAAGTAGGCAGACTTTATTTTTGCATTCTGTTATTGCACATTTTAAAGTGACATAATTTTCATATGTTCCACACTTTGAAATATTTACTTCTAGCTGATTCTGGGGTTGTAAACCTGATTATATATATCTGACTTACAAATTGAAGGTTCATGATTAAACTAGATGTTAAGCTTACTAATTTAGAAAAATTATTGTTATTCAAGCTAACGACTGATTAACAGTTATTATAGATTTATAGGCACTATATTGCTTTTATCCTCAAACAATAGCTGTTCAAGTATACTCCTTGCAGTATGAACGTAGAAACCCTCTTAAATGTTTGAACAATATTGACTACTGCGTACTAGGATATTTCTTACTAATAAATAACAATTTGGGGAAACCCCATAAATCTATATGTTTGTTATATATAAGTATGGATGCTTTAGAGCAGGGGTCCCCAACCCCCGGGCCATGGACGCGTACTGGTCTGTGGCCTGTTAGGAACCGGGCCACACAGCAGGAGGTGAGCAGCAGGCAAGCCAGCGAAACTTCATCTGTATTTATAGCCGCTCCCCATTGCTCGCATTACTGCCTGAGCTCTGACTCCTGTCAGCATTGTGGTGAGTCGTATAATTATTTCATTATATATTACAATGTAATAATAATAATAATAAATGTAATGTGCTTGAATCATCCCGAAACCATCCCCTTACCCTCCAGTCCGTGGAAAAATTGTCTTCCACGAAACCAGTCCCTGGTGCCAAAAAGGTTGAGGACCACTGCTTTAGAGATATGTACATTGTAATATCTGTTTAATTTTTTATTTTAACGTAGGGCAGGCAGTATCCATGGCATTTCTGCAGTCCTACATCGATGTGGCAATTAAGTTGAAAGGTATACTGTGGTATGCATGCTTATTTTCCTGATTTTGAGCCATAGCTATTTGTATAACTGTGTCATGCTAAAGATGTAGAAACCCATGTAAAATTTCAGGTTATTATGTTTGTGTCTCCAAGGTTAATAAGTTAATGAACCATGAGTTTCAGAACTCTCAGAAGCATTCACTTTGATTGTCTTCATAAAACTGTCTTGTAGCTACATAGTTAATCCAGTAATCTTTTTGGCTGAATTCAGTCATTCAGCAAACATTTATTGAGTGCCTACTCTGTGCCAGTTACTGTTAAATATTATTAAATATATACTAAATACTATATATACTAAATACTATTAAATAAAATTTTGATAGATAAGACCACATCCTAATGAAGGAACTAAGATACCAGTGTTCTTGAAGCTATACAGTTAGGATATTTTTTAATAGCCAGGATCTTTTTATTTTAACTATTCTATGAAACCTGATTCAGTGGTAGACAAATAAGAATCCAAGGAATGAACTCAAAATGTCTATGCCACCATCCCAGCAAAGAAAAAAGGAGGAGTAGGGAGGCCTCTTAGCATTAGTAAGAGACAGATAGTGTTGGCTTAGGTAAGTATAATGTTTTGTAATCACTTGAATAAGACAGAATATATCATGCTTTGTATCTTTAATATGATTTCCTCTACTCTATTTTTCTTGTTAATAAAAGCTATTATGACTAAATAGGCTTTTTCTTGGCTACTCCAGGAATGCATCCACCATTTAGTTTTGAGGCACTAGCTTACAGGCTCTTTCATTTTTTAGTAAGTTCCTTATGGGTGGAGAGTGTGTCTTATACTCGGCTCACTGGACTTGGTGCATTGCATTACATTACAGAATATCTGGTGTTTAATAATTGTTGAGTAAATGATTAAGCAAATGTAGTAGAGTTTCATAAATTTTGTTTTATTTAGTGGAAAATGTGTACTGGTATACAACTTATATATTGGGGACTTTTGTGAACTCAAGAAATTGATTCCAGAAAGTCAATCCTAAATGCAACATCTTCTACAGTAATAAAAACATCAGAGGTATAAAAAATCATTTTTGAACCATTTCTCTTCCATTCATTTCCCAACCACATTTGATCCAACTTTTGATTATTTCATTCCCCAAGTGAAGAGATGATTAAGTCTATAGATACTGTGATCCCTAACTTTTTTTTTTTTTGCGGTACACGGGCCTCTCACTGTTGTGGCCTCTCCCGTTGCGGAGCACAGACTCTGGACGCGCAGGCTCAGCGACCATGGCTCACGGGCCCAGCTACTCCGTTGCATGTGGGATCCTCCCGAAACGGGGCACGAACCCATGTCCCCTGCATTGGCAGGCGGACTCTCAACCACTGCACCACCAGGGAAGCCCCTTAACTTTTTTTTTTTTTTAAAGCAATCTTGTCATTCTCTTTTAGATTCTCCTTTATGGTGGCAATTTATAGACAGATTTAAGTTTCTTCTCTTAGGTTTTCCAGCCTTATTGGTAAATAATTAGAAGAAAGAAAAAGGGGGAAAATATAAACCACAATGAAATAGTAATTGGATAATGTCCCTGAATAATAGAATTATTCCCCCCTCCCCAGGCCATTTGGTTAGATACCAAATGAAAATGGAAAAAGATTCTCTTACTTTCTTCTCTGTTAATGACCAAATAAAGATGTGACCCCTCAGTGCAAGGACTCTTGGTTGTATGTGTTTGTAGAATAAAAAAGCAGATAACCAGGGCTTCCCTGGTGGCGCAGTGGTTGAGAGTCCGCCTGCCGATGCAGGGGACACGGGTTCGTGCCCCGTTTCGGGAGGATCCCACATGCCGCGGAGCAGCTGGGCCCGTGAGCCATGGCCACTGAGCCTGCGCTCCGCAACGGGAGGGGCCCCAACAGTGAGAGGCCTGCGTACCGCAAAAAAAAAAAAAAAAAAAAAAGCAGATAACCAACCCAAGGGCTTGATTCCTTTTTTGATTAGTATGTTCTTTATGAATAACAATCCTGTTAGTAATTAGATATCAGATAAATGGATTGTTTTGGAAGTTCATGAGGCTTAATATAGAAATGCATACTATATGTAAGAATAGTGTTTTGTGTCTATGGTGAAGCCTATACTGTAATTTTGTAAATTGGGAAAATATTGTAATACTTTGGTCCTTTAGTCCTGTAATCTCTCATGTTGATTTGGGAAAAAGCCACTTTTTATCTCTTAGTAGAAGAGGATGGAGAATATTTTATAGTCAGTCACAAGGTGGCAGCAAATGTCAAGTTTTTATTATTACATAGTATCTGTAGCTAAGAGAGTCTGTTTTGCTTTGTTTTTCTTTTAAATTAAGACCCCTATTTGGAATTGCTGCATTGATAAAGTATGTAGAATGTAATACTACAGTCAGCTTAGAATATTAGACTATTTCCATTTGAAACATGATTAAGTATTGAAACCATTTTACAGGAAAGAAAATTAAAATGTGATAACTTCAGTATAAATAGCCATATAACTTTTAATGATATGTATCAATATTCTTTTTCCAGTTTTAAAGATAACATCAAAGTTTTCAACTTGGACAAAGGAATAATAACATTTTTAGCAGTAGACCCATTGAGGATGCTTATTGAAGGGAAAGAACTACATTTGTAATAACACCATGTTCCATCCTTGGGTGGCAGTACATAATATGATATTGTCTGAACAAGCACCAGTACAAGCACCACTAGATATTTATTGACTAAATGATTAAAATAAAGGATAAGAGAACTTTATAGAGTAGATCCAACTTTACAAGGAATAAGGATTTATTTTTGTTTATATGCACATATAATATTCAGGTATTAATATACTTTAGTGTAAACATTGAAAATTTGTTCACGAAGAAATATCAGGGCACATTTCACAAATTTTTATTGGGCACATAATATGTAACAGACATTGTACTAGGCAGCAGGTTTATAGTGGTGAATAAGACAGACTAGACCCTGCCTATATTATCAAACAGATTGCTAACACTAAATCTAAGGTAGTAAGTTATTGCATCTATGAGATATAATCTAGGATCATTTAAAATGTAAGAAAGAATTTTCAGTATTAAAACTTTTGGCAATAAAATATTAAAATACTGCATTTCACAAGTTTAGTCATATGGGTAGATAACATCTTAAAGTAGGATATAACCTATATTGATACACAAAGATTCCTTCTTTGATCTAATATTATATTAAAGTTTCCTTTTATTTGAATTTATTCTTTCCTTTCATTAGCTGAGTTGTGTGGTGCTTTGTCATTTGTTTTTTGATATCTCTTCACCTAATTAGTTACACATTTTGGAGGGCCTTGCATATACAGTTGACTTAAACAACACAAGGATTAGGAATGTTGACCCTCCGTGCAGTAGAAAATCCAAGAATAACAGATTTGGCCCTCTGTATACATGGTTGCGCCATATCTGAGGTTCCATATGCATGGATTCATCCAACCTTGGAATGTGTAGTACTGTAATATTTACTATTGAAAAACATCCACATATAAGTGGACCTGCACAGTTGAAACCTGTGTTATTCAAGGGTCAACTGTATTAGTATAGAACAAGTAGAAATTTCTCTTTGGGATTCCACTATGATGTGTTTTCTTGGGCTGAGAAGAAATTATAATATTTTAAATAAATAAATTATAATATTTAGACAGGATGGGTATGTGAAGCCCTAAATGAATTCCATGTGTTAGTTTATTCACACACATATTTAAGGTGTTTCATGTTCAAGGACCACTCTAGGTGCTGGAAAACCAGTGACAAGGAAAACAGACACAGTCCCTACTCTCAGAGAGCTCTAATTGTACAACAACACAGATGAGTACATAATTACATGATGAGATAGGGAAAAGAGCTTGGTCCTCTAAGAGCATAGGAATCTGATGCAGATCAGGGTGTCAGAGGAGGCTTCCTTGAAGTGGTCACACGTGCAGAGATCTGAAGGGGTGAAAAGACCTGACTGCAGAAACTGGTGGGTGTGGGCTGGTAGCAAAGTAGATTTGAGTTTTGAAAAGATATCTCTAGCTTCAGTGTAGAGACATATCGAATTCAGGGAGATAAATTAGGAGAAATGATAAATGGTGGCAGTGAAGAGAGAGGGACAGATATAAGAGGTATTTAAAATTCAGGTGGTAAAATTGAAGGGCATGCTGATTGATGTGATTAGACCTATGGAGTTTAGGAATGGGGAAGAGCAAGAGATGATACTTTGTTTTCCGAGTTATACAAAGATGGCAACATTCACCACTATTCAGAGGAAAGAAACCATATTTGTTTTAGACATCTTGAGTTTGAGGATGTTTCTGTTCAAAGGGAACTAGAGAAGGCAGTAAGAATACATTGGTCTGGAACTTTAAAGGATGAGCCTGGGCCAAAGCTATAAATTTAGGATTCATTAGGTTGTCGATGATTATTGAGATTGTCTAGAAGAGAGGGTAGAACAAGAAGAGAAAGCAGCTTAAACTGAGCCTTAGGGGAACTCCTGACTCCACTGGTAGAAGAGCCTGCAAGAGGGACCAAAAAGGAGCAGCTAGAGAGTCAGGGGTGGGGATGGGAGCCAACAGAGGAAGGTGGTGCAGAAAATCAAGGGAAGAGAGTGTTTCAGCTGGAGTGTTTCATGCTGCTGAGAAGTTGTAATAAGAATGGGATATAGAGGCGGGGTCAAGATGGTGAGGTTGGAAGATGCAGAGATAGCATCTCCCCACAACTAGGACGCCTGCCGGCTGCTGGTGGGGGACTCTGATCCCCAAGGAGATGGGAGGAACCCCAAAGTGAACCGGCAGCTTGCAGGATCCTGGTTCACAAGCCCGGGGTCTGGCCGAAGCTCCTGCAGTGGGAACTCCGAGTCAAAACGACTGGACTAACAGAGAACCTCAGATCCCAGGGAATATTCATCAGAGTGAGGTCTCAAGGAGGTCCCCATCTCAGCACCAATTTATAGTAATGATAATAAAGATGATCCAGAATCTCGGAAATAGAATGGAGGCATGGATTGAGAAAATACAAGAAATGTTTAACAAAGATCTAGAAGAAGTAAAGAACAAACAACAGAGATGAACACCACAATAACGGAAATGAAAAATACACTAGAAGGAATCAATAACAGAATAACGGAGACAGAAGAACGAATAAGTGAGCTGGAAGACAACATGGTGGAAATAACTGGTGAGGAGCAGAAAAAAGATTGAAATGAATTGAAGACAATCTCAGAGACCTCTGGGACAACACGAGACGCACCAACATTCGAATTACTGGGGTCCCAGAAGAAGAAGAGAAAAAGAAAGGGTCTGAGAAAATATTTGAAGAGATTATAGTTGAAAACTTCCCTAACATGGGAAAGGAAATAGTCAAGTCCAGGAAGCACAGAGAGTCCCATACAGGATAAACTCTAGGAAAAACACACCAATACATATATTAAACCAACAAAAATTAAGTTCAAAGAAAAAAATAGCATCAAGGGAAAAACAAAAAATAACATACAAAGGAATCCCCATAAGGTTATCAGCTGATTTTTCAGCGGAAACTCTGCAGGCCAGAAGGGAATGGCAGGATATACTTAAAGTGATGAAAGAGAAAAACCTACAACCAAGATTACTCTACCTAGCAAGGATCTCATTCAGATTTGATGGAGAAGTCGAAAGCTTTTCAGATAAGCAAAAGCTAAGAGAATTCAGTACCACCAAGCCAGCTTTACAATAAATGCTAAAGAAACTTCTCTAAGTGGGAAACACAAGAGAAGAAAAAGACCCACAAAAACAAACCCGAAACAATTAAGAAAATGGTAATAGGAACATACATTTCGATAGTAGCCTTGAATGTAAATGGATTAACTGCCCCAACCAAACGACACAGACTGGTTGAATGGATACAAAAACAAGACCCATATATATGCTGTCTACAGGAGACCCACTTCAGACCTAGAGACACATACACTGAAAGTGAAGGGATGGAAAAAGATATTCCATGCAAATGGAAATCAAAAGAAAGCTGGAGTAGCAATACTCATATCAGATAAAATAGACTTTAAAATGAAGACTGTTATAAGAGATAAGGAGGGACACTACATAATGATCAAAGGATCAATCCAAGAAGAAGATATAACAATTAGAAATATTTATGTACCCAACATAGGAGCACCTCAATACATAAGGAAAATGCTAACAACCATGAAAGGAGAAATTGACAGTAACACAATAATAGTAGGGGATTTTAACACCCTACTTACACCAATGGATAGATCATCCAGACAGAAAATAAATAATCACAAACTTTAAATGACACAGTAGACCAGATAGATCTAATTGATACTTATAGAACATTTCACCCAAAAGTGTCAGAATACACTTTCTTCTCAAGTGCACATGGAACGTTCTCCAGGATAGATCACATCTTGGGTCACAAATCAAGCCTTGGAAAATTTAAGAAAATTGAAATTGTATTATGCAACTTTTCTGACCACAACGCTATGAGATTGGAAATCAATTACAGGAAAAAAACCTGTAAAAAACACAAATACATGGAGGCTAAACAGTGCACTACTAAATAACCAAGAAATCACTGAAGAAATCAAAGAAGAAATTAAAAAAAATACATAGAAACAAATGTTGATGAAATCACAATGACCCCAAACCTATGAGATGCAGTAAAAGCAGTTCTAAGAGGGAAGTTTATAGCAATACAGTCTCACCTCAAGATACAAGAAAATTGTCAAATAAACAATCTAACCCTACACTTAAAACAACTAGAGAAAGAAGAACAAAGAAAACCCAAAGTCAGTAGAAGGAAAGAAATCATAAAGATCAGAGCAGAAACAAATGAAATAGAAACGAAGACAACAATAGCAAAGATCAATAAAACTAAAAGGTTGTTCTTTGAGAAGATAACAGAATTGATAAACCCTTAGCCAGACTCATCAAGAAAAAAAGGAAGAGGACTCAAATCAATAAAATTAGAAATGTAAAAGGAGAAATCACAACTGACATTTCAGAAATACAAAGGATTATAAGAAACTACTAAAAACAACTATACGCCAATAAAATGGACAATGACAAAGAAATGGACAAATTCTTGGACAAATGGACAGAACTTTCCAAGATGGAACCAGGAAGAATTAAAAGTATAAACAGACCTATCACAAGTAATGAAATTGAAACCAGAAATAAAAATCTTCCAACAAACAGAAGTCCAGGACCAGATGGCTTCACAGGCGAATTCTATCAAACATTTAGAGAAGAGCTAACACCGATCCTTTTCAAACTCTTCCAAAAATTTGCAGAGGAAGAAACACTCCCAAATTCATTCTACAAAGCACATCACTCTGATACCAAAGCCAGAAAAAGATATCACAAAAAAAGGAAAATTATAGACCAATATCACTGATGAACATAGATGCAAAAATCCTGAACAAAATACTAGCAAACAGAATCCAACAGCACATTAAAAGGATCGTACACCATGATCAAGTGGGATTTATCCCAGGGATGCAAGGATTCTTCAATATATGCAAATCAATCAGTGTGATACACCACATTAACAAATTCAGGAATAAAAACCATATGATTATCTCAATAGATGCAGGAGAAGCTTTTGACAAAATTCAACATCGATTTATGATAAAACTCTCCAGAAAATGGGCATAGAGGGAACCTACCTCAACATAATAAAGGCCATATATGACAAACCCACAGCAAGCATCATACTCAATGGTAAAAAACTGAAAGCATTTCCACTAAGATCAGGAAAAAGACAAGGATGTCCACTCTCGCCACTGTTATTCAACATAGTTTTGGAAGTCCTTGCCACAGCAATCAGAGAAGAAAAAGAAATAAAAGGAATACAAATTGGAAAAGAAGAAGTAAAACTGTCACTGTTTGCCAATGACATGATACTATTCATAGAAGATCCTAAAGATGCCACCAGAAAACTACTAGAACTAATCAATGAACTTGGTAAGGTTGCAGGATACAAAATTAATGCACAGGAATCTCTGGCATTCCTATACACCAACAACGAAAAACCAGAAAGAGAAATTAAGGAAACACTCCCATTTACCACTGCAACAAAAAGAATAAAATACCTAGGAATAGACCTGCCTAAGGAGGCAAAAGACTTGTACTCAGAAAGTATAAAACAATGCTGAAAGAAATCAAAGATGACATAAACAGATGGAGAAATATACCATGTTCTTAGAGTAGAAGATTCAATATTGTGAAAATGACTGTACTCCTCAAAGCAATCTACAAATTCAATGCAATCCCTATCAAACTACCAATGGGATCCTTCACAGAATTAAAACAAAAAATGTTGCAATTCATATGGAAACACAAAAGATCCCGAATAGCCAAAGCAATCTTGAGAAACAAAAATGGAGTTGGAGGAACCAGGCTCCCTGACTTCAGACTATACCACAAAGCTACAGTAATGAAGACAGTATAGTGCTGGCACAAAAACAGAAATATAGATCAATGATACAGGATAGAATGCCCAGAGATAAACCCAGGCACATATGGGCACTTAATTTACGACGAAGGAGGCAAGAACATACAATGGAGAAAAGACAAACTCTTCAATAAGTGCTGGGAAAACTGGACAGCTACACATGAAAGAATGAAATTAGAACACTACTTAACACCATACACAAAAATAAACTCCAAATGGATTAAAGACTCAAATGTAAGACCAGACACTATAAAACTCTTAGAGGAAAAACACTCTTTGACATAAGATCTTTTTTCTCCCACCCCCTAGAGTAACAGAAATAAAAAAAAATAATAAACAAATAGGACTTAATTAAATTTAAAAGCTTTTGCACAGCCAAGGAAACCATAAACAAGACAAAAAAAGACCACCCTCAGAATGGGAGAAAATATTTGCAAATGAAACAACAGACAAAGGATCATCTCCGAAATATACAGACAGCTCATGGAGCTCAATATCAAAAAAAAAAATCCAGTTAAAAAATGGGCAGAAGACCTAAATTGACATTTCACCAAGGAAGGCATACAGATGGCCAAGAGGCACATGAAAAGATTCTCAACATCACTAATTAGTAGTGAAATGCAAATCAGAACTACAAAGAGGTATCACCTCATGCCGGTCAGAATGGTTATTATCAAAAAATCTAGAAACAATAAATGCTGGAAAGGGCGTGGTGAAAAGGGAACCCTTCTGCACTGTTGGTGGGAATGTAAATTAATACAACCACTATGGAAAACAGTATGGAGGTTCCTTAAAAAACTAAACATGGAACTACCATACGACCCAGCAATCCCACTACTGGGCGTATCCCCTGAGAAAACCATAATTCAAAAAGAGTCATGTACCACAGTGTTCATTGCAGCTCTATTTACAATAGCCAGGCCATGGAAGCAACCTAAGTGTCCATCAACAGATGAATGGATAAAGAAGATGGGACTCATGTATACAATGGAATATTACTTGGCCATAAAAAGGAACAAAATTGAGTTATTTGTAGTGAGGTGGATGGACCTAGAGTCTGTCATACAGAGTGAAGTAAGAAGGAGAAAAACAAATACCCTATGCTAACGCTTATATTCGCTATCCCCCGCCCCCCCCCCCCCAAAATGGTACTGATGAATCTAGTTGCAGGGCAGGAATAAAGAGGTAGACATAGAAAATGGACTTGTGGACATGGAGTGGGAGGGCGAAGCTGGGGCAAAGTGAGAGTAACATCGACATATATACACTACCGGATATAAAATAGTTGGCTGGTGGGAAGCAGCAACATAGCACAGAGAGATCAGCTTGGTGCTTTGCGATGACCTAGAGGGGTGCGAGGGAGGAGATATGGGGACATGTGTATGCATATGGCTGATTGGCTTTGTTGTGCAACAGAAACTGACACTAGTGTGAAGCCATTATACTCCAATAAGCATTAAATAAAAGAATGGGATATAAAAAATATTGACAATTCTAAACAAATGAGTTTTCTACATTAACATTTGTAAAATGTGCATTTTCCTTTTATTTAGGCACCTCTACTATGCTGCTTACTAGAGTAAACTGTGCAGACTGGTCTCATGTATGTGCCAAGCAAAATGTTACTGAATTTCCTGTTGTAAAGATGTACAGGGAAGGCGAGAACCCAGTATCTTACACTGGTATGCTAGGAACTGAAGATCTCCTAAAATTTATCAAGCTGTAAGTATTCAGCTTCACCCTAAGATTTTAAAAATATTAGGTCTATAAAACTTCTAATTCACATACTTTTTTGACACACTTTGGATAGGTTAAGGAGGTATGAATTGAGATCACAGGGGAAACACTAATGAGCAGAGCCTATCTACTACATTCCATCACCTTTAGGGAGATAGAAGTTTTGTTTAATGAGGCTGATTTTTTGTTTAGAATAGTATTTAATTGTCTTTACTTTGTCAGATGCTTGTCTTGTGGAATATGCTACGTTCAGTATATTTTACTATTTTTTTACAAGCTGAAAAGTATCTTTAAAAATGAATTTTGAATATAGTTAAATATTCATCCAGCAACAGGATTTCATGCCCAGTGAATATTACGTCTGTCCAAGAAGCAGAAGAATATTTAAGTGGGAAATTACATAAAGACCTGATCTCCTATTCTAGCGTGTCAGTACTGGGGCTGTTTAGTCCAACTATGACAACAGGTAAGTGGAATTGAACATTTAAATTATGTAATATAGAGCTAAAGACTCATTTACTAGGTTTTTTTTTGAAAGAATTAATATCTTTCTAAATTATAGAGAATTCAATTAGAGAATTTTAAAAATACAGAGAAGTTGGAAGAAAAAAATAAAAATCTGTATTTAGAGTTGTTGAACTTTAATGTAATTCCTTCACTGTTTTTCTGTGTACTGATATATTGCATATCTATGTACATTTTAGTGTAATTGGGCTAGTACTATGTATTTAGGTTAGTATCTGCTGTTTTTATTTAACATTAAGTGGGTGCCTTTTTTCATGTGATTAATATTCTTCAAAAAATCATAGCTGTATTATATTTGATTGGATGAATATACCATAATTTATTTAACTATTTGCCAACAAATAATATTTTTGTTTCCCTTTTTTCTTTTTGCTATATGTAAAGAATATTTTTATTTATGAGTCTTTGTGTAGATTTTAGGATTCTCTATGTATAGTATCATGTCATCTGCAAACAGTGACAGCTTTACTTCTTTTCCGATTTGGATTCCTTTTATTTCTTTTTCTTCTCTGATTGCTGTGGCTAAAACTTCCAAAACAATGTTGAATAATAGTGGTGAGAGTGGACAACCTTGTCTTGTTCCTGATCTTAGAGGAAATGGTTTCAGTTTTTCACCATTGAGAACGATGTTGGCTGTGGGTTTGTCATATATGGCCTTTATTATGTTGAGGTAAGTTCCCTCTATGCCTACTTTCTGGAGGGTTTTTATCATAAATAGGTGTTGAATTTTCTCTAAAGCTTTTTCTGCATCTATTGAGATGATCATATGGTTTTTATTCTTCAGTTTGTTCATATGGTGTGTCACATTAATTGATATGCGTATATTGAAGAATCCTTGCATTCCTGGGATTAACCGCACTTGATCATGGTGTATGATCCTTTTAATGTGCTGTTGGATTCTGTTTGCTAGTACTTTGTTGAAGATTTTTTCATCTCTGTTCATCAGTGGTATTGGCCTGTAGTTTTCTTTCTTTTTGACGTCTTTTTCTGATTTGGTGGTGATGGTGGCCTCATAGAATGAGTTTGGGAGTGTTCCTCCCTCTGCTATATTTTGGAAGAGTTTGAGAAGGACAGGTGTAGCTGTTCTCTAAATGTTTGATAGAATTCGCCTGTGAAGGCATCTGGTCCTGGGCTTTTGTTTGTTGGAAAATTTTTAATCACAGTCTCAGTTTCAGTGCTTGTGATTGGTCTGTTTATATTTTCTATTTCTTACTGGTTTGGTCTTGGAAGGTTGTGCTTTTTCTAAGAATGTGTCCATTTCTTCCAGATTGTCCATTTTATTGACACATAGTTGCTTGTAGTAATCTCTCATGATCCTTTGTATTTCTGCAGTGTCAGTTGTTACTTCTCTATTTTCACTTCTAATTCTATTGATTTGAGTCTTCTCCCTTTTTTTCTTCATGCGTCTGGCTAATGGTTATCAATTTTGTTTATCTTCTCAAAGAACTAGCTTTTACTTTTATTGATCTTTGCTATTGTTTCCTTCATTTATTTGTTTATTTCTGATCTGATCTTTATTATTCCTTTCCTTCTGCTAACTTTGAGGTTTTTTTGTTCTTCTTTCTCTGATTGCTTTAGGTATAAGTTTAGGTTGTTTATTTGAGTTGTTTATTGAGGTACGACGGTATTGCTTTATACTTCCCTCTTATAGAACTGATTTTGCTGCATCCCATAGGTTTTGGGTCATCGTTTTTTCACTGGCATTTGTTTCTAGGTATTTTTTTATTTCCTCTTTGATTTCTTCAGTAATCTCTTGGTTATTTAGTGTATTGTTTAGCCTCCATGTGTTTGTATTTTTTACAGATATTTTCCTGTAATTGATATCTAGTCTCATAGCGTTGTGGTTGGAAAAGATACCTGATATGATTTCAGTTTTCTTAAATTTACCAAGGCTTGATTTGCGACGCAAGATATGATCTATCCTGGAGAATGTTCCATGAGCCCTTGAGAAGAAAGTGTATTCTGTTGTTTTTGGATGGAATGTCCTATAAATATCAATCAAGTCCATCTTGTTTAATGTATCACTTAAAGCTTGTGTTTCCTTATTTATTTTCATTTTGGATGATCTGTCCATGGGTGAAAGTGGGCTGTTAAAGTCCCCTACTATGATTGTGTTAATGTCGCTTTCCCCTTTTATGGCTGTTAGCATTTGCCTTATGTATTGAGGTGCTCCTATTTTGGGTGCATAAATATTTACAATTGTTATATCTTCTTCTTGGATTGATCCCTTGATCATTATGTAGTGTCCTTCTTTGTTTCTTGTAATAGTCTTTATTTTAAAGTCTATTTTGTCTGATATGAGAATTGCTACTCCAGCTTTCCTTTGGTATCCATTTGCATGGAATATCTTTTTCCATCCCCTCACTTTCAGTCTGTATGTATCCCTAGGTCTGAAGTGGGTCTCTTGTAGACAGCATATATACGGGTCTTGTTTTTGTATACATTCAGCCCGTCTATGTCTTTTGGTTGGAGCATTCAATCCATTTAAACTTAAGGTAATTATTGATATGTATGTTCCTATTCCCGTTTTCTTCATTGTTTTGGGTTTGTTATTGTAGGTGTTTTCCTTCTCTTGTGTTTCCTGCCTAGAGAAGTTCCTTTAGCATTTGTTGTAAAGCTGGTTTGGTGGTGCTGAATTCTCTTAGCTTTTGCTCGTCTGTAAAGTTTTTAATTTCTCTGTCGAATCTGAATGAGATCCTTTCTGGGTAGAGTAATCGTGGTTGTAAGTTTTTGCCTTTCATCACTTTGAATTTGTCCTGCCATTCCCTTCTGGCTTGCAGAGTTTCTACTGAAGGATCAGCTATTAACCTTATGGGGATTCCCTTGTATGTTAGTTGTTGTTTTTCCCTTGCTGATTTTAATATTTTTTCTTTGTATTTAGTTTTTGATGATTTGATTGATATGTGTCTTGGTGTGTTTCTCCTTGAATTTATCTCGTATGGGACTCTCTGCACTTCCTGGGCTTGACTAACTATTTCCTTTCCCATATTATGGAAGTTTTCAAGTATAATGTCTTCAAATATTTTCTCAGTCCCTTTCTTTTTCTCTTCTTCTTCTGGCACCCCTATAATTCGAATGTTGGTGCATTTAAAATTGTCCCAGAGGTCTCTGAGACTGTCCTCGATTCTTTTCATTCTTTATCGTGCTCTGCAATAATTATTTCCACTATTTTATCTTTGAGGTCACTTATTTGTTCTTTGCCTCAGTTATTCTGCTGTTGATTCCTTCTAGAGAATTTTTAATTTCATTTATTGTGTTGTTCTTCATTGTTTTCTCTTTAGTTCTTCTAGGTCCTTGTTAAACGTTTCTTGTATTTTTTCCATTCTATTTCCTAGACTTTGGATCACCTTTACTATCATTATTCTGCATTCTTTTTCAGGTAGACTGCCTGTTTCCTCTTCATTTGTTTGCCCTGGTGGGTTTTTACCTTGCTCCTTCATCTGCTGTGTGTTTCTCTGTCTTTTCATTTTGCGTAACTTACTGTGTTTGGGGTCTCCTTTTCGCAGGCTGCAGATTTGTAGATCCCGTTGTTTTTGGTGTCTACCCCTAGTGACTAAGGTTGGTTCAGTGGGTTGTGTAGGCTTCCTGGTGGAGGGGACTAGTGCATGTGTTTTGGTGGATGAGGCTGGATCTTGTCTTTCTGGTGGGCAGGACCACGTCCAGTGGTGTGTTTTGGGGTGTCTGTGACTTTATTATGATTTTAGGCAGCCTGTCTGCTAATGGGTGGGATTGTGTTCCTGTCTTGCTAGTTGTTTGGCATAGGGTGTCCAGCACTACAGCTTGCTGGTCGTTGAGTGGAGCTGGGTGTTAGCATTGAGATGGAGATCTCTGGGAAACCTTTTGCCATTTGATATTACGTGGAGCCAGGGGGTCTCTGTTGGAACAGTGGTCTCTTGTCTCTTAGACTTTTCCCCAGACTCCCTTCGGGCTAGCTGTGGTGCACTAGCCCCCTTCAGGCTGTGTTCACGAAGCCAACCCCAGTCCTCCTACTGGGATCTGAACTCTGAAGTCTGAGCCTCTGCTCCTAGCCCCCACCCACCTTGGCGGATGAGCAGACAAGCCTTTCAGGCTGGTGAGTGCTGGTAGGCCCGATCCTCTGTGTGGAAGTCTCTCCGCTTTGCCCTCTGCACCCATATTGCTGTGCTCTCCTCCATGGCCCTGAAGCTTCCCCCCAGCCCACCACTTGTCTCTGCCTGTGAAGGGGCTTCCTAATGTGTGGAAACTTTTCCTCCTTCACAGCTCCCTCCCAGAGGTGCAGGTCCTGTCCCTATTTTTTTGTCTCTGTGTTTTCTTTTTTCTTTTGCCCTGCCCAGGTACATGGGGAGTTTCTTGCCTTTTGGGAAGTCTGAGGTCTTCTACCAGCATTCAGTATATGTTCTGTAGGAGTTGTTCCACATGTAGATGTATTTGTGATGTATTTGTGGGGAGGAAGGTGATCTCCATGTCTTACTCCTCTGCCATCTTGAAGGTCTCTCCCAAAACAATCTTGAGAAATAAAAACGGAGCTGGAGGAGTCAGTCTCCCTGACTTCAAACTATACTACAAAGCTACAGTAATCAAGACAGTATGGTACTGGCACAAAAACAGAAATGTAGATCAATGGAACGGGATAGAAAGCCCTGAGATAAACCAATGCACATATGGTCATCTTACCTTTCATAAAGGAGGCAAGAGTGTACAATGGAGAAAAGACAGCCTCTTCAATAAGTAGTGCTGGGAAAACTGGACAGCTACCTGTAAAAAATGACATTAGAACACTCCCTAACACCATACACAAAAATAAACTCAAAATGGATTAAAAACCTAAATGTAAGGCCAGACACTGTAAAACTCTTAGAGGAAAACATAGGCAGAACACTCTATGACATAAATCACAGCAAGATCCTTTTTGACCCACCTCCTAGAGAAATGAAAATAAAAACAAACATAAACAAATGGCACCTAATGAAACTTAAAAGCTTCTGCACAGCAAAGGAAACAAAAAAGATGAAAAGACAGCCCTTATAATGGGAGAAAATATTTGCAAATGAAGCAACTGACACAGGATTAATCTCAAAATATACATGCAACTCATGCAGCTCAATTTCAAAAAAACAACCCAATCCAAAAATGGGCAGTGGACCTAAATAGACATTTCTCCAAAGAAGATATACAGATTGACAATGAACAGGTGAAAGGATGCTCAACATCATTAATCATTAGAGAAATGCAAATCAAAACTACAATGAGGTATCACCTCACACCACTCAGAGTGGACATCATCAAAAAAATCTACAAACAATAAATGCTGGAGAGGGTGTGGAGAAAAGGGAACCCTCTTGAAGTGTTGGTGGGAATATAAATTGATGCAGCCACTATGGAGAACCGTATGGAGGTTCCTTAAAAAACTAAAAATAGAACTACCATATGACCCAGCAATCCCACTACTTGGCGTATACCAAGAAAACCATAATTCAAATAGAGTCATGTACCACAGTGTTCATTGCAGCACTATTTACAATAGCCAGTACGTGGAAGCAACCTAAGTGTCTATTGACAGATGAGTGGATAAAGAAGATGGGACACATATATACAATGGAATATTACTCAGCCATAAAAAGAAATGAAATTGAGTTATTTGTAGTGAGGTGGATGGTCCCAGAGTCTGTCATACAGAATGACGTAAGTCAGAAAGAGAGAAGCAAATACTGTATGCTAACACACATATATGGAATCTAAGGAAAAAAATGGTTCTGATGAACCTAGGGGCAGGACAGGAATAAGGACAGAGCTGTAGAGAATGGTCTTGAGGACACGGGGAGGGGGAAGTGTAAACTGGGACAAAGTTAAGAGAGTAGCATTGACTACATACACTACCAATGTAAAATAGATAGCTAGTGGGAAGCAGCTGCATTGCACAGGGAGATCAGCTCAGTGATTTGTGACCACCTAGAAGGGTGGGATAAGGAGGGTGGGAGGGAGATTCAAGAGTGAAGCAATATGGTGATATACATATGCATATAGCTGATTCACTTTGTTATACAGCAGAGACCAACACAACATTCTAAAGCAATTATATTCCAATAAAGATGTTAAAAATTATTTTATTGAAGTATAGTTGATTTACAATGTTGTGTTAATTTTAGCTGTACAGCAAAGTGACTCAGTAATACATATATATTCTTTTTCATATTCTTTTCCATTATGGTTTATCACAGGATATTGAATATAGTTCCCTGTGCGATACACTAGGACCTTATTGTTTATCCATCCTATATATAATAGTTTGTTCCTGTTAATCCCAAACTCCCAATCCTTCCCTCCCACACACTCTTCCCCCACTTGGCAACCACAAGTCTGTTCTCCATGTCTGTGAGTCTGTTTCTGTTTTGTAGATATGTTCATTTTTGTTGTATTTTAGATTCCACATATAAGTGATATCATATGGCATTTGTCTTTCGCCTTCTGACTGACTTTGTTTAGTATGATAATCTCTAGGTCCATCCATGTTGCTACAAATGCATTTTTTCATTCTTTTTTATGGCTGAGTAGTATTCCATTGTGTGTGTGTGTGTGTGTGTGTGTGTGTGTGTGTGTGTGTGTGTGTATCTATCTATCTCACTCCTTCTTCCTCCATTCATCCTTCATAGGACATTTAGGTTGTTTCCATGTCTTGGCTATTGTGAATAGTGCTGCTATGAACATAGGGGTGCTTGTATCTTTTCGAATTATAGTTATGTCTGGGTATATGCCCAGGAATAGGATTGCTGGATCCTATTGCAACTCTATTTTTAGTTTCTTGAGCAACCTCCATACTGTTTTCCATAATGGCTGCACCAATTTACATTCCCACCAACAGGCTAAGAGGGTTCCCTTTTCTCAACACCCTCTCCAACATTTATTATTTTTAGACTTTTTAATGATGGCCATTCTGACTGGTGTGAGGTGGTACCTCACTGTAGTTTTGATTTGCATTTCTCTAATAATTAGCGATGATGAGCATCTTTTCATGTCCCTATTGGCCATCTGTATGTCTTCTTTGGAGAAGTGTCTATTTAGGTCTTCTGCCCATTTTTTGATTGGGTTTTTTGCTTTTTTTGTTATTGAGTTGTGTGCGCTGTTTGTATATTTTTGAAATTAAGCCCTTGTTGGTCACATCATTTGCAAATATTTTCTCCCAGTCTGTAGGTTGTATTTTTTGTTTTGTTTATGGTTTCCTTTGATGTATAGAAGCTTGTGAGTTTGATTAGGTCCCATTTGTTTATCTTTGCTTTCATTTCCATTGCCTTTGGAGACTGAACTAAGGAAATGAATTCATCTTATATTTAATTTCAAATTAATGTTTTTGCTTTCAGCTTTGATACAGCACTTACAGCAATTAGTTTTACTTTCTTTTTTTACATAGTATCATTGGCTATAGTGTTCTTTTAATATTACAATTTCTCTATTTTTAAACTCCTATTCTTTCTTTCTTTTTCTTTTGTCCTTCATAGTACTGTGTCTTTCAGTAAGTTTTAAAGAAAGAGTACACAGGGCATTTTTTCTGACCAGTGGTATTACTTAGAATGTTATTATCTTGGCTTTGGAGATGGATGGCCTCTCCAAAACCTGGGTAGCAAAACCCTTAGTGTTTTCCTCATCATGTCGACTGAAAAAAAGTGCATAACATGAGAGTTGTGAGTTAGGCTTTATTTGAGGCAAAATGAGGACTATCACCTGGGAGACAGCATCTCAGATAGCTCTGAGGAACTGCTCCAAAGAGGTAGGGGGTAGTCAGTATATACGTAACTGTGGTGAAGGGGATACATGCAGTCAAGCACATATTTTGGCAGAAGATTGCTGCTAGTCACAAGAAGGTTGTTGCTAGTCACGAGGAGCAGATGTCTCTGTTAATGCTTTTAGTGCTGCTTTTCTAGATATGAGAAGATGCAAGAAACTGGGCCCATAAAATCTCCTGAAAATAGCTGGCTATCTGAAGGCCTGTTCTGCCAGTTTTTCCCAGAGCACAGAGTGCTTCATTACTGATCTCACCCTGAACTCCCTTCAGGGTGTATTGAAGGTTGGTGACTGCAGTGGCTAGTGACCTCATCCTTGCAGAGGCAGATGGCAAGTAACAATTTTTAGTTGGCAATCTCATGCTAACTCTTTCCATTTATGTAGCAAACTTCCCTCCTTCTTATTTTTCTTTTATTTAAGATGAATTTCAAATTCTGAATGAAATATCTTAAGGATATTTGTATGGGAAGAAGATCCTCAAAGTCTAGCATTATAATTTTATTTAGTAGATACTATTAGGTACTTATTAAATTTTGCTTTCTACAAATTGCTGTCTAGTAATTTTCCCCTTCTACTTTGTCTTCAGAATTTTTAAAAATAAAAGCCAGAAGAACTCACTAGAAAGAAATAAAAGGAATGTTAATGTGTGCAATGTGGCTTACCATCTTAGAAGGCAAAATCCAGAGGGCATAACTTTTAAATTTGTATTCTCTCTATGAAAAATCATGAAGTAAATGACTCTGTTTTACTCCATCTTTCCCTTTCTCATGTTTTTGCACCCACAGTTGACTTTGTTTTCTACCTACCTCAAGTGCCTGGTGTCCTGAAGTTCTTGTTTATTATTTACACTGGGCCTCCTTCCAAAAAGAATTAGTCTTCAGAAAATAAAAAGCACAAATACAATAAAATCATTAAAACAAGGATAAGAGTTAAGCAATAAAAGTAGGGGATAATTATGTAGAATACCTAGAAACACTGCAGTTGATCCTAAAATTTAACCCTGAGCAATCTGGTAGCAAATAGAAACAGAAAGATAAAAATTTTGCCAATTTATAATCATTATACAATAAATGGCAAACTAGAAGTTAGGGTGCTGAGTCACCCATAGAGAAACTATTTCTCTGATTGTACATGCTTAGAGGAATTTTTCACGTATGTATATATACGTGTATATTTTATTTAGAGACCAACATAAGGAACAGTGTACTTGATCATATTGCTGTACAAATGATGATAAAATTTACATGTAGTTATCTCTCAAAAGCATAATGTTAAAGTATATAAAGGTGGTCTGGTGTGCCAGAATGATGTAATCTGGATATGATGCTTTTTAATTATTTTACTGGATTGATTGTTTCTAAGCCTTTTAAGTCAGGTATTAGTTCCTCTTCCTTTTTGTTTTTGGTTTTTGCAGACATTCATATGATAGTTGCTGGATTTTCAACACTATTTTGAAAATCATTATTTTCAATTTTCATATAAAACATTATTTTCAACATAATTTTCAACATATAGAATGAGAAAACATATAACAGTAAAAGGCTCTTATAATCCATTAACATTTTTATGTACATTTGGATTTTATTCATAAATGCTAACTATTAACATTTGCTGATCACTTATTTTATATCGATATTAATTTGTTGTTCATATAGATTCTAATGGTTTGAAGACTAATGTGAGTTCCATGAGGGGTGAAATGTCTCTTTTATCCACTGGTGTTATCTTTCAGGCCCCTCTACTAGAAAGTTACTACTTTTTGCTTTTTAATTAATAAATATCTTGTAGGGATATAGTTTAAAACTCTGTAAATGTCCTGTTCCTCATTTTACTTTTGCACAGCAGTTTTAAAATTCACTGCCTGCAACAGGTATTACTATGATAGTTGCCAAGTGGGAAATTTCTAACTCCATTATTCCTTCTACCTTTATTAGTTGGCATACTACTCATTTGTTTGTTTATCAGTATGGATGGCTGAGTTGTTATTTTATTCAGTGGATTATAATCAGTTACTATCATTAGATTGCTTAGGTTACCCTAGATAGATTTGGTCAGTGGGAGCCTTTCACTCTATCATGTCCTTTTTTTTTTTTTTTTTCCATCCTGGGTACCTATGACATTTTGACATGTCTCCATTATTTTCTGAAAACGTCCTTTTGTCACAAGATGTTCCCAGCCCCATTCCTAGAATCAGCCAGTTCTCCAAGGAGTCCAGTTTCCTTTTAATGGGACACTGAATTTAGAAACCAAGATCTAGGGGTTAGGAATATTTTAGTAATGGCGGTGTTCTTGCCTCTCAACTCTTGTGCTGACAGAGCTAAAATATAGATGTATGTGTATGTGTATAAATATAACTGTGTAATAAAATGTGACAGTAGAAAAAAGCAGTATTGCTAAATTAATATATTTATTTATTTTTAACATCTTTATTGGAGTATAATTGCTTTACAATGGTGTGTTAGTTTCTGCTTTATAAAAAAGTGAATCAGCTGTACATATACATATATCCCCATGTCTCTTCCCTTTTGTGTCTCCCTCCCTCCGACCCTTCCTATCCCACCCCTCTGGGTGGTCACAAAGCACCGAGCTGATCTCCCTGTGCTATGCGGCTGCTTCCCACCAGCTATCTGTTGTATATTTGGTAGTGTCCATGCCCCTCGCTTACTTGGTCCTAGCTTACCCTTCCCCCTCCCCATGTCCTCAAGTCCATTCTCTAGTAGGTCTGCATCTTTATTCCCATCTTGCCCCTAGGTTCTTCGTGACCACTTTTTTTTTTTTTTTAGATTCCATATATATGTGTTAGCATATGGTATTTGTTTTTCTCTTTCTGACTTACTTCACTCTGCATGACAGACTCTAGGTCCATCCACCTCACTACAAATAACTCAATTTCGTTTCTTTTTATGGCTGAGTAATATTCCATTGTATGTATGTGCCATCTGTTGATGGACACTTAGGTTGCTCCCATGTCCTGGCTATTGTAAATAGAGCTGCAATGAAAATTGTGGTACATGACTCTTTTTGATTTATGGTTTTCTCAGGGTATAAACCCAGATGTGGGATTGCTGGGTCGCATGGTAGTTCTATTTTTAGTTTTTTAAGGAACCCTCATACTGTTCTCCATAGAGGCTGTATCAATTTACATTCCCACCAACAGTGCAAGAGGGTTCCCTTTTCTCCACACCCTCTCCAGCACTTATTGTTTCTAGATTTTTTGATGATGGCCATTCTGACTGGTGTGAGATGATATCTCATTGTAGTTTTGATTTGCATTTCTCTAATGATTAATGATGTTGAGCATTCTTTCATATGTTTGTTGGCAATCTGTATATCTTCTTTGGAGAAATGTCTATTTAGGTCTTCTGCCCATTTTTGGATTGGGTTGTTTGTTTTTTTTAATATTGAACTGCATGAGCTGCTTGTAAATTTTGGAGATGAATCCTCTGTCAGTTGCTTCATTTGCAAATGTTTTCTCCCATTCTGAGGGTTTTCTTTTCATCTTGTTTATGGTTTCCTTTGCTGTGCAAAAGCTTTTAATTTTCATTAGGTCCCATTTTTTTTGTTTTGTTTTTATTTCCATTTCTCTAGGAGGTGGGTCAAAAAAGATCTTGCTGTGATTTATGTCACAGAGTGTTCTGCCTATGTTTTATTTTCCTCTAAGAGTTTTACAGTGTCTGTCCTTACATTTAGGTCTTTAATCCATTTTGAGTTTATTTTTGTGTATGGTGTTAGGGAATGTTCTAATTTCATTCTTTTACTTGTAGCTGTCCAGCTTTCCCAGCACCATTTATTGAAGAGGCTGTCTTTTCTCCATTGTATATTCTTGCCTTCTTTATCAAAAATAAGGTAACCATATGTCTGTGGGTTTATCTCTGGGCTTTCTATCAGTTCCATTAATCTATATTTCTGTTTTTGTGCCAGTACCATACTGCCTTGATTACTGTAGCTTTGTAGTATAGTCTGAAGTCAGGGAGCCTGATTCCTACAGCTCCGTTTTCTTTCTCAATATCGCTTTGGCTATTTGGGGTCTTTTGTGTTTCCATACAAATTGTGAAATTTTTTATTCTTGTTCTGTGAAAAATGCCAGTGGTAGTTTGATAGGGATTGCATTGAATCTGTAGATTGCTTTGTATAGTATAGTCATTTTCACAATGTTCGTTCTTCCAATCCAAGAACATGCTATATCTCTCCACCTGTTTGTATCATCTTTAATGTCTTTCATCAGTGTCTTATAGTTTTCTGCCTACAGATCTTTTGTCTCCTTAGGTAGGTTTATTCTTAGGTATTTTATTCTTTCTGTTGCAGTGGTAAATGGGAGTGTTTCCTTAATTTCACTTTCAGATTTTTCATGATTAGTGTATAGGAATGCCAGAGATTTCTGTGCATTAATTTTGTATCCTGCTACATTACCAAGTTTGTTGATTAGCTCTAGTCGTTTTCTGGTAGCGTCTTCAGGATTCTTTATGTGTAGTATCATTTCATCTGCAAACAGTGACAGCTTTACTTGTCCTTTTCTGATTTGGATTTCTTTTATTTCTTTTTCTTCTCTGATTGCTGTAGCTAAAACTTCGAAAAAATGTTGAATAATAGTGGTGACAGTGGGCAACCTTGTCTTGTTACTGATCTTACTGGAAATGTTTTCAGTTTTTCACCATTGAAGACAATGTTGGCTGTGGGTTTGTCATATATGGCCTTTATTATGTTGAGGTAAGTTCCCTCTATGCCTACTTTCTGGAGGATTTTTATCATAAATGTGTGTTGAATTTTGTTGAAAGCTTTTTCTGCATCTATTGAGATGATCATATGGTTTTTATTCTTCAATTTGTTAATATGGTGTATCACATTGATTTGCGTATATTGAAGAATCCTTTCATTCCTGGGATAAACCCCACTTGATCATGGTGTATGATCATCTTAATGTGCTGTTGGATTCTGTTTGCTAGTATTTTGTTGAGGATTTTTTCATCTGTGTTCATCAGTGATATTGACCTGTAGTTTTCTTTCGTTGTGACATCCTTGTTTAGTTTTGGGATCAGGGTGATGGTGGCCTCGTAGAATGAGTTTGGGAGTGTTCCTCCCTCTGCTATATTTTGGAAGAGTTTGAGAAAGATAGGTGTTAACTTTTCTATAAATGTTTGATAGAATTCACGTGTGAAGCCATCTGGTCCTGGGCTTTTGTTTGTTGGAAGATTTTTAATCACAGTTTCAATTTCAGTGATTGTGATTGTTCTGTTTATATTTTCTATTTCTTACTGGTTCATTCTCGGAAGGTTGTGCTTTTCTAAGAATTTGTCCATTTCTTTCAGTTTGTCCATTTTATTGGCATATATTTGCTTGTAGTAATCTCTCATTATTCTTTGTATTTCTGCAGTGTCAGTTGTTACTTCTCCTTTTTCATTTCTAATTGTATTGCTTTGAGTCCTCTCCCTCTTTTTCTTGATGAGTCTGGCTAATGGTTTATCAATTTTGTTTATCTTCTCAACGAACCAGCTTTTAGTTTTATTGATCATTACCATTGTTTTCTTTGTTTTAATTCATTTATTTCTGCTCTGATCTTTATGATTTCTTTCCTTCTGCTAACTTTGGGTTTTGTTTGTTGTTCTTTCTCTAGTTTCTTTAGGTGTAAGGTTAGATTGTTTATTTCAGATTTTTCTTGTTGCTTGAGGTAGGCTTGTATAGCTATAAACTTCCCGCTTATAACTGCTTTTGCTGCATTCCATAGGTTTTGGGTCATCGTGTTTTCATTGTCATTTGTTTCTAGGTATTTTTTTGATTACCTCTTTGATTTCTTCAGTGATCTCTAGGTTATTTAGTAGTGCATTGTTCAACCTCCATGTGTTTGTATTTTTTACAGATTTTTTCCTGTAATTGATATCTAGTTCCATAGCGTTGTGATCGGAAAAGATACTTGATATAATTTCAGTTTTCTTAAATTTACCAAGGCTTGATTTGTGACCCAAGATATGATCTATCCTGGAGAATGTTCCATGAGCCCTTGAGAAGAAAGTGTATTCTGTTGTTTTTGGATGGAGTGTTCTATAAATGTCAATTAAGTCCATCTTGTTTAATGTATCATTTAAAGCTTGTGTTTCCTTATTTATTTTCATTTTGGATGATCTGTCCATTGGTGAAAGTGGGCTGTTAAAGTCCCCTAGTATGATTGTGTTACTGTCGCTTTCCCCTTTTATGGCTGTTAGCATTTGCCTTATGTATTGAGGTGCCCCTATGTTGGGTGCATAAATATTTACAATTGTTATATCTTCTTCTTGGATTGATCCCTTGATCGTTATGTAGTGTCCTTCTTTGTCTCTTGTAATAGTCTTTATTTTAAAGTCTATTTTGTCTGATATGAGAATTGCTACTCCAGCTTTCCTTTGGTATCCATTTGTATGGAATGTCTTTTTCCATCCCCTCACTTTCAGTCTGTATGTGTCCCTAGGTCTGAAGTGGGTCTTTTGGAGACAGCATATATACAGGTCTTGTTTTTGTGTACATTCAGCCCATCTATGTCTTTTGGTTGGAGCATTTAATCCATTTACATTTAAGGTAATTATCGATATGTATGTTCCTGTTACCATTTTCTTCATTGTTTTGGGTTTGTTTTTGTAGGTGTTTTCCTTCTCTTATGTTTCCTGCCTAAAGAAGTTCCTTTAGCATTTGTTGTAAAGCTGGTTTGGTGGTGGTGAATTCTCTTAGCTTTTGCTAGTCTGTAAAGGTTTGAATTTCTCTGTCGAAAGTGAATGAGATCCCTGCTGGGTAGAGTAATCTTGGTTGTAGGTTTTTCCCTTTCATCACTTTGAATATGTCCTGCCATTCCCTTCTGGCCTGCAGAGTTTCTGCTGAAGGATCAGCTGTTAACCTTATGGGGATTCCCTTGTATGTTAGTTGTTGTTTTTCCCTTGCTGATTTTAATATTTTTTCTTTGTATTTAGTTATTGATAATTTGATTGATATGTGTCTTGGCATGTTTCTCCTTGGATTTATCTTGTATGGGACTCTCTGCACTTCCTGGATTGATTAACTATTTCCTTTCCCATATTAGGGAAGTTTTCAAGTATAATGTCTTCAAATATTTTCTCAGTCCCTTTCTTTTTCTCTTCTGCTTCTTCTGGCACCCCTATAATTTGAATGTTGGTGCACTTAATATTGTCCCAGAGGTCTCTGAGACTGTCCTCAACTCTTCTCATTCTTTATTGTGCTCTGCAATAATTATTTCCACTATTTTATCTTTGAGGTCACTTATCCATTCTTCTGCCTCAGATATTCTGCTGTTGATTCCTTCTAGAGAATTTTTAATTTCATTTATTGTGTTGTTCATCATTGTTTGTTTGCTCTTTAGTTCTTCTAGGTCCTTGTTAAACGTTTCTTGTATTTTCTCCATTCTATTTCCAGGATTTTGGATCATCTTTACTATCATTATTCTGAATTCTTTTTCAGGTAGACTGCCTATTTCCTCTTCATTTGTTACGTCTGGTGGCTTTTTATCTTGCTCCTTCATCTGCTGTGTGTTTTTCTGTCTTCTCATTTTGCTTATCTTACTGTGTTTGGGGTCTCCTTTTTGTAGGCTGCAGGTTCATAGTTCCCGTTGATTTTGGTGTCTGTCCCCAGTGGCTAAGGTTGGTTCAGTGGGTTGTGTAGGCTTCCTGGTGGAGGGGACTAGTGCCTGTGTTCTGGTGGATGATGCTGGGTCTTGTCTTTCTGGTGGGCAGGTCCGCGTCTGGTGGTGTGTTTTGGGGTGTCTGTGACCTTATTATGATTTTAGGCAGCCTGTCTGCTAATGGATGGGGTTGTGTTCCTGTCTTGCTAGTTGTTTGGCATAGGGTGTCCAGCACTGGAGCTTGCTGGTCGTTGAATGGAGCTGGGTCTTGGCATTGAGATGGAGATCTCTGGGAGATTTTCGCTGTTTGATATTACGTGGAGCTGGGAGGTCTCTGGTGGACCAGTGTCCTCAACTCGGCTTCCCCTCCTCAGAGGCACAGGCCTGACGTCCGGTCGGAGCACCAAGACCCTGTCATCCTCACGAAAAAGAAAAAGGGAAAAATATATATATGTCGTTGCTCCCAAAGTCCACCTCCTCAATTTGGGATGATTCGTTTCTATTCAGGTATTCCACAGATGCAGGGTACATCAAGGTGATTGTGGAGATTAAATCCTCTGCTCCTGAGGTTGCTGGGAGAGATTTCCCTTTCTTTCTTTGTTCGCACAGCTCCTGTGGTTCAGCTTTGGATTTGGCCCCCGCCTCTGCGTCTAGGTCGCCTGAGGGCGTCTGTTCTTCGCTCAGACAGGACGGAGTTAAAGGAGCAGCTGATTCAGGGGCTCTAGCTCACTCAGGCCAGGGGGAGGGAGGGGCGCGGATGTGAGGCGAGCCTGCGGCGGCAGAGGCCAGCGTGACGTTGCAGCAGCCTGAGGCGCGCCGTGCGTTCTCCCGGGGAAGTTGTCCCTGGATCACGGGACCATGGCAGTGGCGGGCTGCACAGGCTCCCAGGAGGGGAAGTGTGGAGAGTGACCTGTGCTCGCACACAGGCTTCTTGGTGGCGGCAGCAGCAGCCTTAGCATCTCCCGCCCGTCTCTGTGGTCCACGCTGATAGCTGCGGCTCACACCCATCTCTGGAGCTCATTTAGGTGGCACTCTTAATCTCACCTCGCGCACCATGAAACAAAGAGGCAAGAAAAGGTCTTTTGCCTCTTCGGCAGGTCCAGACCTTTTCCTGGACTCCCTCCCAGCTAGCTGTGGTGCACTAGCCCCCTTCAGGCTGTGTTCACGCAGCCAACCCCAGTCCTCTCCCTGGGATCTAAGCTCTGTAGCCCGCCCGAGCCTCAGCTCCCAGCCCCTGCCCACCCCAGCAGGTGAGCAGACGAATCTCTCGGGCTGGTGAGTGCCGGTAGGCACCGATCCTCTGTGCAGGAATCTCTCCGCTTTGCCCTCCGCACCCCTGTTGCTGTGCTCTCCTCCGCGGCCCCAAAGCTCCCCACCTCCGCCACCCACAGTCTCCGCCCGCGAAGGGGCTTCTAGCGTGTGGATACCTTTCCTCCTTCACAGCTCCCTCCCACTGGTGCACGTCCCGTCCCTGTCCTTTTGTCTCTGTTTATTCTTTTTTCTTTTGCCCTACCCAGGTACGTGGGGAGTTTCTTGACTTTTGGGACGTCTGAGGTCTTCTGCCAGCGTTCAGTGGGTGTAGGGGTTGTTCCATATGTAGATGTATTTCTGATGTATTTGTGGGGAGGAAGGTGATCTCTGCATCTTACTCTTGCGCCATCTTGAAGCTCCTAATGTATTTATTTTATGCAATTAAAATATGTTTAAAGTTAAAACAACTAAATATTGTAAGTCACTGTTAATATTACACCTCAAGTATATTTATAGTGGTTAAAAAAACTTTTTATTTAGATAACTGATTATTTCCTTATATTTGGGTTGCCATATATTCTGACATATATGCAGTTTTCACCAAGGAGGAGAATGTGCCTGGTTTCAAATATTCAGAGGAGAATTTACACTTTGATTTAGTGGGAATGGATATGTAACTGAGGTCTACAGTCTTAAATGCTACCATTCCCCAAGGAACTTAGGATTTATGTACAAGTGGTTTCATGCAGAGGCTTGCAAGAAACATATTCATGAGTTTAGGGTCTTCTTCATGAGGAAATTATATGGGAATATTAGTGTAATTTTCTTATCAAAAAAGAAGCTAAAGCAGATTCCATTATGTCATTGCTTTAGATAACAATCATCAATTATTGATCAGAATTTAGAGAAATTTCTCTTAGAAATGAAAATACAGTACTCAGTTCTTTCTAGTTGCCTAGTTTTCTTATGAATCTTTTCTACTTTGGTATAGCACAGGCTAAAGAAAATATTTTCATGGGTTACTCGTTTCTCATTAAATTTATGATTATAAATGAGCTCTCAGTGCTGCCTGCTGGTGGATTTTGCCACTTTAGTAAGCTGGCTTTCCTACAGTGTTTCTCAGTCTTGTGGAAAGTATGCATCGTTTTTAAAGAAAACAATCTTGTGGTTACCCAAGGTTAACAGTGTTGATGCTCACATCACGAATATAGTGCTGACTACTAAGGTACAGCTCTTTTGGGTTCAGCATACCCAGACCTCTAGGTGCTTTATGATTCAATTCTTCCATCATAGTTTTTCTATTTCAACTGTTATGAACCTTTTGTGCAGCGAGCTGAGCTATCATCTGGCCTTCAGTTGTCAAGAATACATCATTTATATCAGTATATCTTTGCTCTTTTCTCATTAGTCTACAACTGTTTAATTCAGACTTGCTTCTTGGTTATAAGGTCCAGAATATGCTATTATTTATGAAAATGTATTCAGAAACCTACAGAGATAATAGTTCTTATTTTGAAAATGTATATCATAACAACTGGGAAAAGACTGATACACAAATTAATCAAAGTTTAAAAGTAACAAAAACACATTACAGAAAATACAGGAAATAAGAGAAGAAGATACAAATCCCTCATAATTATAGAACCCTAACAGAGACACTGTTAGAGGACTAGAATTTCCAGTCTTCTATTTTTTCTATGCATATGAGCGCTTTTAGATTTTCTGGTTATAATGTGTGTATCATTTCACATACCTGCTTTTCTTTCCAGGCTACATATAGGACAGCTGTCTCCATTTACCTTGCCTTAGGAGTAGATTAAAAAGCAACCAATATTTATTTACTTAATCTGTATGATTAGAATCCTGTAAATCTTATAAATTACAGTTGACCCTTGAAAACGAGGGGGTTAGGGGTGCTGACCCCCTGCACAGTTGAAAATCCCCAGACTGCTGTCTCTGCCTCAAAAATAAAGGAATTGATAAATGACCCACCCAAGGGCAGGAAGCTCAGTTTGGATAGAATTAGAACTCAAACTCTACTTCTTTTGATTCCACGTATTGTGATCTCTTGAACACAGTTGAACACATACTTTTCCCCACACTTAGTTAGTTTAAAGGTCTGTTAAATGAAAATACAGGTACTATATTTATTGAAAAAATTCATGTATAAAGTGGACCCATGCAGGTCAAACTCGTGTTGTTCAAGGGTCATCTGTACATTTGGAGTACATTTATTTACAGAACCATAGTTGTATTATATCAATGTACATTTCTGTAGTTATCAAATGTTATAAAAAGAACACAGATATATTTTAGAACCAATAAGGTATGTAAGGTCTGCACTTAAACATCTTTATAATTAATTAATAATTAAGCACTATCATCTGTAAACATGTTCGTCAGTTGAATAGCATACATAACTTGAAAGGTTTCAGATTTTTAACTTGTTTGTGTATTTATAGCAAAAGAAGAGTTCACTGAAGCCGGAAACTACCTAAAAGGATGTGTTATCACAGGAATTTATTCTGAAGAAGATGTTTTGACACTGTAAGTCTGTTGGTCTTCTAATTTTAGGGAGGAAGAAGTTTGCAAAATAATTTATTGTTCGTCTTTACAAAGTTGATGAAGGAAAATAGGGCAGCAACATAACTAAATTTTTAATTTCCTTCTGGGAAGATCTAGGAAGTACTACCTGGCTATTTAGAATTTTTAGATATTCAAAATTCTTCTTTAGGCTAGATGCCCTCATGGGGCAACATTGGATTCATACTACTTCATCTTCCTATAAAAGTTTTCCTCTTTGGATTCTATTACCTGCGGTAAATTCTTTTCAGTTGTCATAGTTTTATGAGGAATTTTATTTCTTGAGTGTCTGTCTGGGTTTTGATTTGCCACCAAGGTCTAACATAAAAATCAGTTTTTCTATATTTCTCGCAGAGTTTTAGGTGACGAACGGATAGTTCTTCTTAATTTTGTTATTGCAGACATACACTTAAGCAGTGCTTCTTTTAGCCACTTAAGTTGCTTTATTTGTAGAATTCGGGGCTCCTGTGAACTATCAAGTATTTAAGTTGCTGCGGAATGAAGGACTGAACTGAAAATTTGGAAATTATGAATACATAGCACGTTCTACACTTACGACTCCTCTTCAGATGCACGTGGAGTTAATAAGCCCCAGTTTGTGTTTACTACCCTCTGACTATATTATTCCTCATTGTCATTTCTGAGCTTAAATCTTTCATCCTGAATACTGGTGACACATGCTTTCGATGATCGAGCTCCATGAAATCAGTGATTTTTTAAAAGTGAATACAGAACTCCAGATCTTTAGGGAATATGAGACCTGTTCACCTGACACATGGACAGTCACCCACTCTCTTCTAGACCAGTAGTTTTCAGAGTATGTTTCGTTTATAACCAACTGGTTATATTACCAACAGGTAATCTGAAAACTGGGCTTTCTACTAATGTTTATAATATTATAATGTCTATACTTTTGTTTTAGCATGAATTAAGCTTTTACATGATATAAATGTGACTACATCACTGGTAATTTCACACAAGACATTTTTTTCCTATTTAGTGATTTTCTTTTAAGTTTAGTTAGCAAAAGTAGTGGTAGGAGGGAGCAGATTTGGGCTCTGTTTCAGTGGAGAGAGCACAGACTCTGTATCTGGAATACCTCAGTGTGAATTCTGTCTCTGCTGTTTACCGCTCTTTCATCATCAGTAAACAGAGGGTTATAGGGATGTTCTGACGGTTAAAGACTTAACTAGAAGCACCTGGTGTAGTGCCTGGCAAATAAGAGGCCCATTCTCATAAATGCCTGTCTCCTTGGCTCAGCAGTTTGGTGAGCAGCCCAAAAAGTGGAGAACCATTCAGTGTGTTCCTAATCCTATTTGGACATTTTCTTGATGAATAAGTTGTCTAGAAATACAAATCTGGCTAGATTACTATCTGTTGCTTTCTTCTAATCTAGATTATCAAGGTTCTTGAACTTGCTCAGATAGCCTCACATAGAAGATAAGTTTGTCTGGAAATCGAGTTCTTTTTTCCTTAGTAGGGCTTCCCATTTGCTGCCTCCATTGTGACTTCTTGGCCTAACTGTTCATATTTTTGATGATTTGCTATATTTTGGCTGGAAATTTTAATACTACATTTCTCCATAGGTCACATAAATATGCTGTAACTCTTCCAGCCCTGCTGCTTGCCAGACATAAAGAAGGCAAAATCGAGAGCATTTCATTAGCTAATGTCCATGCTCAGGAAATAGTTCAAATAATAACAAATGCATCACTGGAAATATTTGTGAGTATATTTTCTAATAAGGATGTTATTTGAAATAAGAAAATCTAGACCAGTTAAAGACAGTGTGTTTTAATACATGAGTTTCCAGCTTTTGTTGGCACAGGGCATGATGTGTTGTGATGTCAAGATTCATTGGGTTGCTCTGTTTTATTATTCACCTGTTATGCATACAGCTTCTTTAGTCCACTGCCAAAAGTTTACATGTCTTTGGATTATTTTTATTGCTGAGATGCTTGTGGCTGATGGCCAGTTGAAGTACTCAATCTAGGCTGAAACTTGGCATAAAGCACATAGATTCCAGAGAGCAGACTTCTGGGCTTCAGATCCTTGCTTGTCTCCCTATTGGCTGTATGTAAGCATCTCTGTGCCTCAGTTTCCACATGTGTAAAATGTAGGTGATAGTAGCCCCTGCTGCAGAGCGTTATTGTAAGGACTAAACGAGATGGGTGTTCAGTGCTCTGTGTACAGTGTTTGGCCCCTGGTAAACACTCAACAAATGTTAGCTGGTATTATACCATTTTACAGCAAAATACTGTCTTACGAAAGTCCTTTTCCGATGCTTACTTTGTGTAATAATGGATTCAGGGGCCCAGCAGATGTAACCTGCATTTCTTGATTTTGGTTGTTTTGCATTAATATTAACTGTAGCTAGAATATTATAAATTTATGCTTTTGTACCTTTCTAAAGCGCCATAGGGGCACTATTATCAACTGTAAATACTGAACGAATATCCTCCTGTTACTGTTTTTTGTCATGCTGACCTAAATGATACTACATTTTAGGCTCAAAGAAATGAATGTATTCTTTAAGTTTTTTGTGACCTCAGTTCTATTGCCTCCCCTCCCCCAGTTAAAGTTACAGTTTATAATCAATCAAATCATTAATATTTTCAGGATGTGGTTTTCTAAATTATTTATAAAGTAACATTTTTGTCTTTAATGACATTATTAAATGACTTTCTTTAGCATATACATAGAGTAATATTTTTGGAATTATTGTAAGACTTTAGCTTTTTTTTCCGAGATAATACAGGAAAGTATAAAGAAGAAAATCAGAATAAACCATAACTTCTTTCACCAAGTTTAAATTTGGGGATATATTTTCCCGAACTTAAAAACAAATTCCATGTGTATATATGTGTTTATCTTTTTATATTAAGGGATATTTCCACCAAGAAATAAATATTTGCATATTAGTTTTTAAATATTGGCATAATATTCTGTTGTACTAATAAACCACAATTTATCTAATTTTCTGTTTGTTAATATTTAAGATGCCTTTGTTTTGTTTTGTTTTATTCTGGGACCATCCTTATAGATAATCTTTGGGTGTTGCTATGACTATGTACTTACGGTAAATTCATAGAATTTGAATTGCTAGTCCAAAGGGTAGGCACATTTTGAAGGCTTCTGACATTTATTCCTGTCTCGCCCAACAGAAGATTTGTATCATTTTACTCTTTAATCTTTGCCTAACTGCTAGATAAAAATAGGTATCTAATTGTTTTCTTTAAGATTATATTCTTTAAGGCTGAGAAACTGTGGGCAAGCTTCACAATTATCAATGTTTATAGTTAAGGCAAATTTACAACGTTTTGGTTTGCAGTGTTCAACTAAATAATGAACAGCTGTAATAATATTTATTTTGCTTTTAGTTACGATCTTTTCATAAATTCTAAAACCTTCAAGTGGTTATTAAATTTCTCAGTGCTGCTTTGTGTTGGAGCTTTAAGTCTAGAGCATCAGTGACTGTGTACAGTAGCCAGCTAGCAGTAATCTGTCTCCTGGCCTACACCTAGTTACCAGAAGGACTTTGGATCCTTCCTCTGGATAGGAAAGAGGAGTGGATGGCCGGATGGTTAACATTTTTTACATAACATCGAACTTTTATTTTAATGAACCTGATGACAAATTAGTCCAGGTAAATAGTGCCCAAATCTGAAATACATGATAATTTGCTATGTAAATATCATAAGTAAGCAATGATATATCCAAGGCTGTCACACTTAGAACTATTTGTTAGGTAATATGTTTAGCACTTTTCTCAGATACATGGAGTTCCTTTTTATGTTCTTATTATGAATAAGTTAAGAATATCAGAACCCACACAATTATAGTCTCTTACATACTCAAATAGCCAAAGGTCACCTTCCAGGGACCACATCTGATGACCTTTTCTGTTTCTCCTTAACCTCTGAATAGCAATCAAAACTCTTGATTGTGCTTTTCCTTCTTAAAATTCTCTCCTCCTTTGGCTTTTGCAATTCAATCCTCTCTAGGTACACTTTCAACCCTCTGGCCACTCTAGAATTACATCTTCAACGCTTTTTTCTTTTTTTGCTATGTTTTTCTTTGGGAGACTTTATCTATACCCATAACTTCTACTGTCATACCAGCTGATGATTCCTAACTCTGTTTCTAATCATAACCTCTAAACTCACACAACTCTTAGTCTTTCTTTCCTGACATAGGAAAGAGCAGCGCCTGTCACTAGCTTGTCTTTCCACAAATTCATATTCCAGTTAGTCATCTGAAACAGGCCTAACCGTGTCACTCATTTGATACAAAATCTCAGTATCCCTGAGAGCTAGAAAGCCTGTGGAGTCATTTTCCCATCTGGTTTGACAGCCACATTTGCCTCTTGCCTGCCTAAGTCTGGTATGCTTCACTCTCACTGTTCCCCAGATACTCTGCATGCCTTAACACCTGTCTGCACCCTCATGATGCTCCCTATATCTGGAATCCCCGCTCTAAGCACACGCCTCTATCTATCAAGGTCTTATTCCTTATGCAAGGCCCAGATCAAATACCACTTCCTAAAATCACCCATGAGCTCCCCTAACTTGTTTTTTAGTTTTAATTTAGAACCAATAGGTTTCCTTAGTGTCACACATTAATTTTTTTCTTGGATCACAGCAGTTTGTATACTTCTTTCCTTCTCTTAACTATGAACTCTTTGAGGGCAGGGTAAGCACCTTAATTCTTTTTGATTCAGTACCCAGCATAAGATCTTGAAGTTCTCAATAAATTTTTGAATTGAGCAGTGACGGCTCCATTGCACCAGATTCGTCAAATCCATTCTGCTGGCTTGATGAGATCTGTCAATTTTAGGAAGGGGACGTAACTCATGTAGAAGAGAAAAGATGATAGTTAATACAAGAATACAACACAGGGGAGTTTGGAGAAGAAGGGATCTAAGATTTAAATCGTGAAAGAGGAAGGTGTGAAAAGAGGATTTTTAGTGTGAAAGAGAAAGAATTTAAAGAAAAGTGAGAATTGGCAGAGGAAAGTGGTTTTGAGAACTAAGTACGGAAAAGTATGTGCCAGAGTTTGGTGTTTGGGGATGAATCAGAGGTGGTTGGCACCATGAAAAGAATTGTTCATTTGGATTTCTAGTGTGATCCAATGAAATGGGAAGCTGGTGAACAGGATGTCTGAGTGCTAGTTTCATTCAACTCTTCCTCCTACTTAGCTGTGTGACTTCAGCAAGTCAGCTTCTCGTCTTTGGTTTCCTTATCTGTCAGCAGGGGATTAGTTTTATGATATAGGAAGATTTAATCCAGCTCATAAGTACATCCAGAAGATGAATTAATAGATGTGGTACTAAAAATGGAAAATGGTAGAAGCCTTTAATATTCTAAGTCACTGCTATTTTCTTTTTAAAATTTTCATTGGAGTATAGTTAATTTACAATGTTGTGTTAGTTTCAGGTATACAGCAAAGTGAATCAGTTATACATATACATATATCCACTTTTTAGATTCTTTTCCCATATAGGCCATTACAGAGTATTGAGTAGAGTTCCCTGTGCTATACAGTAGGTCCTTATTAGTTATCTATTTTATATATAGTGTCACTGCTATTTTTAATCCTGAATATGTTAACTTTGTTTGTTACTCTTTCAATTCTTGTTGATAACAGCCTAGACAAGTTGTCTTCTACAAATATATAAAAAACGTTGTTCTCTTTTAATTAATAAAAAGAATAAAAGGGTAAGATTTCTTATTTCTTACTAAATTTTTTCATTGTTATTTTAAACCCCAAAGAAATAAGAGACTTTTAAAATTTGTTTTAGTATATTATTGAATTACTTTAATTATGCTAAAAACTCATAATTTTGAAACAAAGTAAGATTTTATTAATTTTTAAGTAATCATAGATGTTAAAAGATTATATCTTTAAAGCTCAGCTTATGTTTTTTTTTTCAAAAATTTTATAAAGGTATAACAAGAATTTTATTTGTCATGTGTATGTTGGCTAGTCTGATCCAGATTTTAGCATAAGAAATTATTAGAAGTGCTACATCCTTGTAAAACAGGGAGCTCCTTTAATTTGTTTTCAAATTCTATTAGTAGTTTTATTTTGAAAATAACTCATTCTTAAGACAAAATGGGTTTAAATTAAAAAAACTCTTGAGATTCATAGTTATTAATCAGTATAGCAAAATCTCCACTTAAATGAAAATGTTTGAAATACGTTTTACAAACTAAAATTGCAAGAGTGATTTGAACATTATTTTCTACTTTATACACTATAATTCTCCATTTTTCTTGGTTTGTTTTTTGTTTTAAACAGCCAGAAATCACTGTGGAAAATCTTCCCACTTATTTAAGACTTCAGAAACCATTACTCATTTTATTCAGTGATGGCAGCATAAATCCTCAGCATAAAAAAGCAATATTGACGCTGCTAAAAGAGAAACACTTGGATTCACTTACCCCTTGCTGGTTAAATCTGTAAGTATATATTTTTTTATTTTTTAATACGTAAAAGGTAAAGAAAGTGTAATTATTATTAAATTTTCATTAGGGAATGAAACTCTACTTGTGGAGTTATATATTATGGGACCAATGTGTATTTTATCTTGATATTTTAGTAGCTAAACTCCCTCAGACTGTCTAAGATGACATTGTGTTAGACTGAATTCTGTTTTATAGTAAATTCTTTTTTTTTTTTGCTGTGTGATTTTTTTTCCAGCTTTATTGAGGTATAAATGACAAATAAAATTGTAAGATTTAAAATATACATTGTGATAATTTGATATATGTATACATTGTGAAAAGATTCTTCCATCTAATTATTTAATACATCCATTACCTCACATATTTGTTTTATATATATAAACTTTTGGGGGCGGTGAGAACATTTAAGTTCTATTCTCTTAGCAAATTTCAATGATACAGTACAGTATTATCAACTATAGTCATCATGTTATACATTAAGTCCTCAGACCTTATTCATCTTGCAACTGAAAGGTCTGTATTCTTTTACCAATCTGTCCATATTTCCCCCACCCTGTAGTCCCTGACAACTTGTCTACTCTGTTTTTATGAATTTGACTTTTTTTTAAGATTCCACATATAAGTGATACTACTATGTAGTATTTGTCTTTCTCTTTCTGGCTTATTTCACTTAGTATAATGCCCTCAAATTCCATCCATGTTGTAGCAAATAGCAGGATTTCATTCTTTCTCATGGCTGAATAATATTCCATTCTCTAAGTCTGTTTCTGTTTTATAAATAAGTTCATTTGTATCATTTTTTTTAGATTCTGCATATAAGTGATATCATATGATATGATATTTGTCTTTCTCTGACTTCTTCCCTTACTTTGGTAATCTCCAGGTCCATATACAAGTTGCTGCAAATGGCATTATTTCATTTTTTTAATGGCTGAGTAATATTCCATTGTATATATGTGCCTCATCTTCTTTATCCACTCCTCTGTTGACGGACATTTAGGTTGCTTCAGTGTCTTGGCTATTGTAAACTGTGCTGCAGTGAACATTGGGAGTGCATGTATCTTTTTGAACCATGTTTTTCTCCAGATATAATATGCCCAGGAGTGGGATTGCTGGATCATATAGTAGCTTTATTTTTAGTTTCTTAAGGAACCTCCATACTCTTCTCCATACTGGCTGTACCAATTTACATTCCCACCAACAGTGCACAAGGGTTCCAGTTTTTCCACATCCTCCCTAGTGCTGGTTATTTGTGGTCTTTTGTTGATAGCCATTCTGACAGGTGTAAGGTGGTATCTCATTGTGGTTTTTATTTGCATTTCCCTGATGATTAGTGATGTTAAGCATCTTTTTATGTACCTTTTGGTCATTTGTATGTTTTCTTTGCAAAAATGTTTATTCAGTTATGTCCATTATTTAATTGAATTGTTGTTTTGTGATTGAGTTGTGTGAGTTCTTTAGTTATTTTGGATATTAATCCCCTATCAGATATATGATTTGCAAATATTTTCTCCCCTTCTGAATGTTGCCTTTTCATTTTGTTGGTTTCCTTTGCTGTGCAGAAGTTTTTTAGTTTGATGTAGTCCCACTTGTTTATTTTTGCTTTTGTTGCCTTTGTTTTTGGTGTCATACAAAAAATTTTTAAAGATAATAATTTTTCTGATTTTAAAAGTAATGGATGTTCATTGAGGGAAATTTGGCAAATACAGAAAAATAAACATTGTGTTATTTTGGCATTTTTCTTTAATTCCTTTTTCTGTATTTCTGTATTTTAAAAATGCAGCCTAAAACTTTACAGAAAATTATCAGTGCATTTACCAACAATATTTCCTGGTATATTTTCTAGATATGTGGCTTGTGTTATTACATTTAATGTCTCTGAACACAGTTCACATATTTAGATACACTATCCATTGTTCAAAGTCATCAGATGAAAGACATTTCATTTTTAACTCATTGGAAAAATTACAAAAATGGGGCAGTGTACACTTTTGTTGTGAAGAGTTCACTAACAGTACAGCCTACTACTTGAAACAAAATTTTCCCAGGTAATTATCCTTGTAGCTATCTCAGAGTGAAATAGTCCTTTCCATAATGTGGAATGTGCTGTATTAGGAAAAATAGGTGTCTTAAACTTGTGGTTTCCTTGTATGAATACTTTAAAAAATCTTTTTAATTTGAAATTAATCCTGAGGAAAGAGACAATTTTATTTGGAAAAGGGGTATTTATTATTAGTATCTTGTTATTTTATAGTTTTGTAGCCATTTAATTTTTGAGCTGACATGTGATCAGATACTTGACTAAACTTTGGAAGGAACGTACTGATTGTATTGAGACAAAATTGACAAGCCTTTGGACTATGTTTTTCATTAAAACTCATTGGTTGCCTTTTTTCTGCTAAGAGAAATACAGTAAGTACCCTATGTTAAAAGAAACTTTTTATGACTCTGGTTACTAATAACATAGTTACAGACCTCTTGATTTTTAGGACATATTTTCATAAAATAAACTTCCTGGCATGATACTATATTTAAAGGTTAATATGTTTTACAAACTGTTGTTCTTGTTATTTTGTTATAGAAAGAAATATTAACGTGTTCAGTTGCTCCCTTTTATAGGAAGAATACTCCCGTGGGGAGAGGAATCTTGCAGGCATATTTTGATACCCTACCTCCCCTTCCTCTTCTTGCTGTGGTAAATCTGCATTCAGGCGGCCAAGTATTTGCATTTCCTTCAGACCAGGCTATCACTGAACAGAACCTTTTATCGTGGCTGAAAAAATTAGAAGCAGGACTAGAAAGTCATATCAGTAAGTTTCCTGTTTTAATGTGCACAGTTTTATATTTTGTTTCATGGATTTTTTTAAACTTGAATTATCGCTCATGGATGCTAGAATGAGTTGAATTGTAATGTTTGTAAGTATTCTAAATATTAATACGCTGATAGCATTGTCCATGGGACAGTCTCCTATATGGTAGGTATTATTACCCACAGAAAATAAGTGTCATATGAAATTTAATAATAATAGCTAACATTTATTGAATGCTCAGTAGGTGTCTGTCTGGCTCAAAGCTACATGATTCACATGCATTATCTCATTTATTCTCACAAGAGTCATAGGAACTATCATTACCTGTAGAAGAGTTAAGTAACTAGTTCAAAGTCATAATTAACCAGTAAATGAGGAAGCTTGGATTTCAACATGGCTCTGTTGTACTCCAGAGCCAGAATTTTGAACCACAAGAAAATAGATCTTGACCCAGAATTTATAATGCTGGCTTATGACATGCCATACTCCCTATTTTTCTAAAACCTATGTGGATTTATACCTGTGGTATAGATGTGTATGTTAGTTTATATACAATTGTGACAACAACAGGCCTGTTGATATAATTTAAATTAGTTAACATGTAATCATCTAGATCATTAGTCTGTTGAGGAAATAGTGTGAAATTTGATGTCATGAAAAGTTTCCTAAGGTACTTCTGAGGATTTTGTTATTGAAAACCAAATGAACTATATTATAATAACATTTTGACACTGTTCATGACTGAGTTCTGAAATAAGGGTGTGTGTGTGAATATATATGTATACACACTGTGAATATATATATATATATATATATACACACACACACACACACACACACACACACACACACACACACACAGTTTTATATATTTATATACACACAGTCCTGGTATATAAACTCCAATTCAGTGTTACACTGTCTCTCAGCCAGCATGCATTGTGTGAGTCTGTCATTATGTATATTTATGTATATTTAATCAGATTCTTGAATTTATTTGTTTTAAGTGCCAATCATTGCAGCATACCTGTTCTTCCCAGGAGGTCTATCTACTTCATTTCTGTTGTTAGGCAGTTTTAACTAAATTATTGTGTTTAAATAGTCTATAAAAGGTATTTGTATATTGAAATGTAATTCACATAACATAAAATGCACCCTTTTAAAGTATACAATTTGATGTTTTTTTTGTATATTCACGAGGCTGTGCAACCATCACCACTACTGATTTAAAACATTTTCATCACTGCAAAAAGAAACCCTATACCCATTAGCACGCACTCCCCATTCTTCCCTCCCTTCATTCCCTGACAACCACTCATGTACCTTCCGTCTTTTTGGATTTGCCTAATCTGGACATTTCGTATAAATGGAATCATACAACAAGAGGCCTTTTGGGTCTGGCTTCTTTCCCTTAGCATAGGCTTTCAAGGACCATCCATGTTATAGCATGAATCAGTAGTTCATTCCTTTCTATGGATGAATGATATTCTATTGGATGGATATACCCCATTTTGTTTCTCCATTCAGCAGTTGATGGACATTTGCATTGTCTCCACTTTTTGCTATTATGAATAATGCTGCTATGAACATTCGTGTACATGTTTTTCTATCACGTACACAGATAGCATATGGCAGTTGCCCCACTCTCTTGAATACAGCATCTTTGTAACAGGTTTTAAATTGGGAAATTTACATCCTCCAACTCTGTTCTTCATGTGCAGGATTATTTTGGCTTTTCTGGGTCCTTTTAGATGTATATATTTTTAAGTCTTAATTTTCTGAGATAATTTATTAGTTTTAACATTTTCCTAGGATATGTAAAAAAGTAATTAAATTGACTATTTTGTCTTCCATAATCTGAAAGAAGCCTTTCTATGGTTGTTATCACTCAATGTTTGGCTTCTTCATTCTAGCCACACAACGTAGGGGTCCTTTCGGTTGTAGCTCTTGAGCTCTTCAGATAGTCTATGTTCTCTTCTCTATCTGCATTGCTATTTTATAGAAGCAGTTGAGTGTTGTCATTTTGCAGTTGCTGTGACACAGAGGCCTCGGGGACTCTAAGTCAGATAGGATTATATGTAAGTCGGGCCAGAGTACCTCTCCAACTGAATTGCTTTAAAAAAGGTCGTGTGATGTTCAAAGACACAGAAACCTGAGCTTCTGACCCAGCCTCCTTGATTACTAACTGTGGTTTTAGGCAAGTTTTTTCTTTGTTCCCTCCTTTACAACTATAAAAGGAGATTAATAGTTCCTACTCGGACTACGTCACAGTTATTTTAAAAATCAAAATTAAGTATGCGAAGGCATACATTTTAAAGTGTAAAACCTAAAGTGTTATTATTCTTCATGTAAAGATCCTTTCCTACAAGGAGCATCCTTGGGGGCTTTGATTCCTCAACTCAAACTATTACTAGAGGAAAGAATCAGAATTATTCTTCTGAGTTTCCTGAGAGACTGGTATTTCTTCCATTGCAATTATGTTAATACCTCTGGTTTCCATTACTTCTTTGTATCACTGCTCCTGCAGCCTCTGGGAATAGGGAAGAAGCAAAAGTCCAAGCAGGACTTTTCTGTATTGGGGCTTGTCTTCTGTGCTGCCAGGACCTGCTCTCACCACACCTTGGGAGACAGATCTGAGACAAGGGATGTTGCAGCCACTCTTAGAATAGCCTGAATCTGTAACATGGTGCCACCAGTCCCTGCCTCACCTTGCTTGCTGCACATCTTAATTTCTGTGAAATTGTCACCACTGGCTATTCTTACTTGAGACACTTAATTTTGGTCAAGTTCTCTGACCTTTCTAGGCCTTGGTTTTCTCACCTATAAAACTGGGATAATAATTGTACTTTCCTCATAGGGTTGTAAGGATTAACCACATAATGCCTGATATATAGTAAAGCCTCAATCAATGTTGGCGATTATTATTATTATCATTACTAATTTGATAATAATGTCTTTATTGACCATACGTGATGAGAGTACAGTTTTATTTGTAACTGAAAACATTAAGATCTTTATAGAGTTCCTTCAGGAAATAATTAGCAGAATTAGGATGTCCAGTTTCAGGCATTTTGTCATCATCTCAGACCACTAGGCTGCAGTGTTTACCGTAAAAAATAAATACTGCTAAATCTTTGCTGTGCTTTAAATTGGACTTAAAGATGCTTTATCTGCATATTGCAAAGTATAGTTATTCTTACTTCTTACCTAGTCATTATATTCAAGAAACTATTTTATCTGTTTCTCACTTTTGAGTCTGCTAACCTGACAACACTGTAATTTGAAACATCAATTACAAGGGTAGCCTAAATTTAATACCCTGCTAACGTACCGTGGATTTCATATAATTGAGTCTGAGTGAAGAAATCATATATCAATAAGTAGAGTATAGATATACATATATATTGATGCAGATTTTCGTTTGTGCTTTAATCTACTCTAGGAAATTAAAGTTTCTTAAAATGTCCTAAGCTTTTATTTGATTTATGAGAGATGCTAAAGTTTTTATTTTTGAGCATTACTTTCTTTTCATGGACCAGTGCATAGATTCTTTCACTGGAATTTATTTTTTAAATGTTTACTTTGCACATTTCCTTATATATAGTTTATTTCTCAAATAGTATTTCAAATAGGCAACTAAACTCTGAAATTGTGTGAAATCTGTTTTCTAAATGGAGAAAAGCTAGTTTATCTCATATATATGTTGTCAGCGTAAATTCATTTTCTTTTTTTAATGACCAATGTTTTAAAATAATGTTAAGATTCACTGCCGTGATTCCAATCACTGTTTATAGTAGTTGATTCCATAGCAATTTTAAATGATTTCTTGCCTATAATTATTTTTATAAAATGTACTTTTTTTTCATCAAGTATGTGCAAAGGATGTTAATCAAATCTTCCAAAACAGAAAATGCTTTAAAATGTAAGGAAATGCTTGTCTAAATAATAAATCTCTGTATGTTCCAAATTTTTTTTCTGAAATGTTTCATAGTTATAGTTCTTTGGGATAAAGACAGGGATAGTGAGGGAAGCAAGAGACTTCTTCATTTTAACTTGTCCCTGGCTGTGTGTAATCTCATTACACATATTGCTATTTTTTAAAACCTCAACAAGGGTTAACAGGCAGTGAGATTATGGACCTTTTGTGTTTTTTCTATTAATACTTATCTTTATTTAAAATAGAATAGCTTGTAAATGTAATATATGAAAAATGTCTAATAGTGACAAATGTATCAAGCTTCTTAGACAATGATAATAAAATATAGCTTTGCTCAGATAAGGAAAACTGATAAGACCTTTAATCCTACAAATATATTTTGCAAAATAAAACATTTTCTAGTATATTCATGTGATGAGATTTTATATCTGTTCATCTTTAAACCTTGATTCTGTCTTTCTTCCAGAAATTTTACCTGCTCAGAAATGGAAACCTCCTCTGCCTGCTTATGATTTTCTAAGTATGATGGATGCTGCAACATCACAGCATCCTACTAGGAAAGTTCCTGAGTGTATAAAAGAAACTGATGTGCAGGAAAATGACAAAGAACAGCCTGAAGATAAATCAGCAATCAGAAATGAACCTACTGGAACACTGAGAAAAAAGCATTGGAATAGAAGTAATTGGTTTGAAGAAGCCAAAAAACAATTGAGGCATGATAATAAAGAATTATGATGCTCAAAAGTCAGCTAATTTCATAGGGCTGTGGAAAGCTTTCTGAAGTCTTTTTGGTTTATTTGATAGACTTAAGAATTTATTTCATTAAAAAGTAATACTATCTCACCACTATTATTCAACATAGTTTTGGAACTTTTAGCCACAGCAATCAGAGAAGAAAAAGAAATAAAAGGAATCCAAATCAGAAAAGAAGAAGTAAAGCTGTCACTGTTTGCAGATGACATGATACTGTACATAGAGAATCCTAAAGATGCTACCAGAAAACTACTAGAGCTAATCAACGAATTTCGTAAAGTAGCAGGATACAAAATTAATGCACAGAAATCTCTTGCATTCCTATACACTAATGATGAAAAATCTGAAAGTGAAATTAAGAAAACACTCCCATTTACCACTGCAACAAAAAGAATAAAATATCTAGGAATAAACCTATCTACAGAGACAGAAGACCTGTATACAGAAAATTATAAGACACTGATGAAAGAAATTAAAGATGATACAAATAGATGGAGAGATATACCATGTTCTTGGATTGGAAGAATCAACATTGTGAAAGTGACTCTACTACCCAAAGCAATCTACAGATTCAATGCAATCCCTATCAAACTACCAATGGCATTTTTCACGGAACTAGAAAAAAAATTTTCACAATTTGTATGGAAACACAAAAGACCCTGAATAACCGAAGCAATCTTAAAAAGAAAAATGGAGCTGGAGGAATCAGGTTCCCTGACTGCAGACTATTCTACAAAGCTACGGTAATCAAGACAGTATCGTACTGGCACAAAAACAGAAATGTAGACTAATGGAACTGATAGAAAGCCCAGAGATAAACCCACACACATATGTTTACCTTATTTTTGATAAAGAAGGCAAGAATATACAATGGAGAAAAGACAGCCTCTTCGATAAGTGGTGCTGGGAAAACTGGACAGCTATATGTAAAAGAATGAAATTAGAACACTCCCTAACACCATACACAAAAAATAAACTCAAAGTAGATTAAAGACCTAAATGTAAGGCCAGACACTATAAAACTCTTAGAGGAAAACATAGGCAGAACACTCTATGACATAAATCACAGCACAATCCCTTTTGACCCACCTCCTAGAGAAATGGAAATAAAAACAAAAATAAACAAATGGGACCTAATGAAACGTCAAAGCTTTTGCACGCAAAGGAAACCATAAACAAGATGAAAAGACAGCCCTCAGAATGGGAGAAAATAGTTGCAAATGAAGCAACTGACAAAGGATTGATCTCCAAAATTTACAAGCAGCTCAATATCAAAAAAACGACCCAATCCAAAAATGGGCATAAGACCTAAATAGACATTTCTCCAAAGAAGGTATACAGATTGCCAAGAAACACATGAAAGAATGCTCAACATCTTTAATCATTAGAGAAATGCAAATCAAAACTACAATGAGATATCATCTCACACCGGTCAGAATGGCCCTCATCAAAAAATCTAGAAACAGTAAATGCTGGAGAGGATATGGAGAAAAGGGAACACTCTTGCACTGTTGGTGGGAATGTAAATTGATGCAGCCACTATGGAGAACAGTATGGAGGTTCCTTAAAAAACTAAAAATAGAACTACCATGCAACCCAGGAATCCCACTACTGGGCATATCCCCTGAGAAAACCATAATTCAAAAAGAGTCATGTACCAAAATGTTCATTGCAGCTCTATTTACAATAGTCAGGACATGGAAGCAGCCTAAGTGTCCATCGACAGATGAATGGATAGAGAAGATGTGACACATATATACAATGGAATATTACCCAGCCATAAAAAGAAACGAAATTGAGTTATTTGTAGTGAGGTAGATGGACCTAGAGTCTGTTATACAGAGTGAAGTAAGTCAGAAAGAGAAAAACAAGTATCGTATGTTAACACATATATATGGAATCTAAAAAAAAAAAAAAAAGGTCATGAAGAACCTAGGGGAAGATGGGAATAAAGACACAGACCTACTAAAGAATGGACTTGAGGATACGGGGAGAGGGAAGGGTAAGCTGGGACAAAGTGAGAGAGTGGCATGGACATATATACACTACCAAACGTAAAATAGCTAGCTAGTGGGAAGCAGCTGCATAGCACAGGGAAATCAGCTCGGTGCTTTGTGACCACCTAGAGGGGTGGGATAGGGAGGGTGGGAGGGAGGGAGATGCAAGAGGGAAGAGATATGGGAACATATGCATATATGGGGATATATGTATATGCATAGCTGATTCACTTTGTTATTAAGCAGAAACTAACACCATTGTAAAGCAATTATACTCCAATAAAGTTTAAAAAAAAGATACAAATTACTAATATCAAAAATGAAAGAGGAAACATCACTACAGATTCTATGGATTATAATAGTATATTAAAGGAACACTATGAACAGCTCTCTGTCCACAAATTTGATTACCTAGATGAAATGGACCAATTCCTTTAAAGACAATCTGCCAAAACTCACACAAGAAGAAGTAGACCATCTGAATAGGCCTACAGCTATTAAAGAAGTTGAATCAATCATTAATAACCTTTTAAAACAGAAAGCACCATGTCCAGATGTGTTCACTGGGGAATTTTATCCAACATTTAAAGAACAAATTATACCAATTCTTTGCAATTTATTCCAAAAGACAGAAGCCAATAAAATACTTCTAAACTCATTCTATGAGGCCAGCATTACTCTAATATCAAAACCAGTCAAAGTACAAGAAAACTATAGATCAACAATGGGCCATGAACATAGATGCAAAAATAGTCTACAAATTGAATCCAACAATATACAAAAAAAATTATGTACCATGACCAAGTGGGATTTATCCTTTGTAGGCAAGGATGCATCAACATTTGAAAATCAATTAACGTAACACATCACATCAACCGTCTAAAAGAGAAAAATCATGAACGTGTGAATAGATGCAGGAAAAATATTTCACAAAATTCAGCACCAATTCATGATTAAAAACTCAGTGTCAGAGACTGGACATGTGGAAGGCAAGGATTATATGGGAACTCTCTGTACTTTCTGCTCAGTTTTGCTGGAAATCTAAACTTGCTCTAAAAAATAAAGTTTGTTAATAATTAAATAATTTTTAAAAAACAAGTAATACTAAATCATTTCAAGTTTCTAGACCAGTGAGGGCCAATAAAAATATAATGCACCATTGCATGTAATTTAGAATTTTCTGTAGCCCCATTAAAAAAGTAGAACTGAGCAGGTAAAATTAATTTTAATATATTTCACCCAGTAAGTATATCCAAAATTGTTCAGTTAACATAAAAATGATAATTATTTTGCATTCTTTCTTTCATATCAAGTCTTCAAAATCCAGTGCATATTTTACAATTACTACACATCTCACTTCAGAGTAGCTACATTTCAAGTGCTTGTTAGCCACATGTGGCTGGTGACTATGGTATTAGACAGCTCAGCTCTAAACAATAACTGGCATAATTTACTTAGTTCTAGCCACAATACATTTTAAACTAAAAGATGAATGTAACTCTAGTTTAATCACAGTTGATTCCACAATGGAATCATAGAGCTGGCAGTTATATTTGTCTTATTGTAGTCATGATGCTAAAAACCAGTGTTTCTTAATCAGGGAAAAATTTTGCCCCCTCCCCCCCCCCCCCCCCAGAGGACATTTGGCAATGTCGAGACATTTTTAAATTTATTTTATTTATTTTAACATCTTTATTGGAGTATAACTGCTGTACAATGGTGTATTCATTTCTGCTGTATAACAAAGTGAATCAGCTATACATATACATATATCCCATATCTCCTCCCTATCTCTCTCCCACCCTCCCTATCCCACCCCTCTAGGTGACACAAAGCACTGAGCTGATCTCCCTGTGCTATGCAACTGCTTCCCACTAGCTATCTATTTTCCATTTGGTAGTGTGTATATGTCCATGCCACTCTCTCACTTCGTCCCAGCTTACCCTTCCCCCTCCCCAGGTCCTCAAGTCCATTCTCAAGAGACATTTTTGATTCGCATTATAGGGGTGTTACTGGCATATAATGGGGTTATTAGAGGCCAGGGATGCTAGTAAACACCCTACAATGCATTGGACAGCTCCCCTGCCCCCCCAACAAAGAATTATCCTGCCCAAATATCAATAGTGCCAAGGTTGAATAACCCTGTGTTAAACTAGTCCATGGCAAAATGGTAAATTTACTTTTATAATATTTTCAAAAAGTAATGAAATAACCTTAGAAAGGATGCAGAGTAGATATAAAATATACTGTTATATGTTATATAATGATTCCCTTATATATAATAATATAATTCATATATATATATATATATATATATAGTTGCCCCTTGAAAATAGGTTTGAACTGTGTGGTTCTACTTATATGTAGATTTCTTTCACTATGTTCTACAGTACTGCAGGATCTGTGGTTGGTTGAATCTAGATGTGGAACTGTGGTTATGGAGGGCTAATTGTAAAGTTGTTTGACTGTTCAGGGGTTGGCTCCCCTAAACCCCGCATTGTTCAAGGGTCGACTGTATATTTCATTGTAACATAGATTATTGCTCCTCCCAGCACCCCTTCCTAGATGTTTTTCTTAGAGCATGTAATGTGTATTATTTCAGTTCTCAGTTGTTTTTATTTCTTACTTGGGAGATATGAGAGTGAACTCTATAGTTCTTAGTAATAAAACATCGTCAGCCTAACCATTAACTACAAGCATGTAAAAACATGAAATCAATTAGGCATCGTACCATAGCCAGCAATTTTGACAGTTATTAATATGTGTTCTTTTAATAATTTTAAATAAAGTATCTGGATTTCAGGCTACCTTTAAAAGCTTCTTTTGGCCTCTATCATGCCCTCTATTGGACCACTTTCCCTGTATCAGTTGAAGTTCTTTGGTTGCAAGCAACAGAAATTCAACTTTGGTTAACTTAAGCAAAATGAGAATATTGGGTAATTCACAGAGTGAAGCTATGCTTTGAAAAGCTAGGAACCAAAGCCGTTTTGGGATCTATGTAGCAGGAACTAACAGTTCAGTAATGGATCAGTTCCAGCTGTTTTTCTGTCTTTCATGACTCAGGGAGTCCTGGGAATGTTGGCTAGGTGAACACTAGGCACTTTAAATGTCAGCCCTAACCAGACTTTCACAATACAGAAGAGGTGAACCTCACAAGAGAAATCTAGATTCTGTTTATTAGAAAAAGGGAGAGTGAATGTAGAGAGGGAAAAAAACAACAAAGAAATAGAAAATCTATGAATTCTCAAGACTCCACTTTCTGTTCTTCTACCTAGCCTTTGTTTCCTTTTCAGGTGTTTCTACCACATCTTCCTGTCCATTTTTAAGACCTTCAAAAGCCCTCTCTCTACCCCTAAGTGGTTCTAATTTTCCTATATATCTCCCTGATTCTCTATAAGAGTTGGTGGCCTGTGCACATGTACATTCTGTATAACATCGCATTCATCATGAGTCAGATTCTTTTACCCCCTCCTGACTCACCTATACTGGAACGTAAACATCCTTGGTCCATTGTTTCCAGCCCTTGTGATGAAATATTCCATGAGCCATTTTTCAGAATTCCTAGAGTTCATTACCCAAGCTTATGCTTCTTTTAAAAACTAAGCATGTATAAGCAGAACATTAAATTCAAAGATCAATAAGTATCTATCTTTGGTAATAGAAAGTAATTAAATAGGTATACCTTGGGAGTTGTGCTTCCATTTAAGATATAGAAAGCTGCAAGAGAATGTTCCTCCCATCCTAAGAAGAAAAAAAAAATCATAACTTTTCTATTACACGTAAGAGAAGGCAGCCAAAGGAACTGAATTTCAGAGTGACAAGCCCCTGAGACAGAATACATGGACTGTTTCACCTTTGGCAGAGAATAGGAGGCTGCCAGTAAAGAAGAAACATGGAAAGTTCTAAGATTTCACTCTATCTGCAAGTTATAAGTTAGCTTGCCACAGTTCCTTATATCAGAGACAAGGGACATTATTTCTTGCCCAAACAGTATCAATCTGAGTTTCAGTACCTGTGCTGGTTCCCTGATCCCCAATCCTATAGGGCAATGAGTAGAGGCCAGGTAACACCTATACATGCAGTGGGTTGCATTTCAGGAAGGTACCCTGAGCTCAAGGGACCTAAATATTTTATAATGGGTATTAAGCATGCCTCCCCTTGGCTCTGGAGGGAGACATCTTCATTATAGTAGACAGTAATCAAAAGTGTTTCTCTTCCAGAGGGAAATGATATCTCTGTTTTCCCAGGCTGAGAAGGTAGTCCAGACAGGACAAAGGCAGTCAGTGCCTCTTCACAGATCATGCACAAACATGAAATACCCATGAAGAAGTGTCTCCCAACAGAAATCAGCTAAAATTTTAAAGAATTCTTTAAGGGCCAAGTATGGACGAAAGTATTAGCTTAGAGGAAGTAGGAACCTTGACATGACAGTAGTTTACATTCACCTGGGAGCTCCTTTCCACCAGCCTCCACTGGGTGCTAATGAGAACGACTGGGACAGGAGCCCGGTGAGAAGACATCCCTCAGTGACACAGGCATGCAGATAGTGGTTGATCTAATAATCTTGGGTAACAGACATGAAACACTGCCTACTTCCTCAGACCTTTCTCTTGTATGAGTAAAAAAAAACATTAACCACTGCTGGAGAGAGAGCATACCTTCCTGCCTTCAGGTCCCAGGCAAAGATACACTGCCTCTGAGGGAGAGGTAAATGCAAAAAACCTTTGGCCCAATCCACCAAAGGGTAGACAGTGAAAGCAAGAAGAGCTACAATCTGCAGCTTGCAGAACAAAAACCACAATCACAGAAAGATAGCCAAAATGAAAAGGCAGAGGACTATGTCCAAGATGAAGGAACAAGATAAAACCCCATAAAAACAACTAAATGAAGTGGAGATAGGCAACCTTCCAGAAAAAGAACTCAGAATAATCATAGTGAAGATGATCCAGGACCTCACAAAAAGAATGGAGGCAAGGATCAAGAAGATGCAAGAAATGTTTTACAAAGACCTGGAAGAATTAAAGAACAAACAAACAGAGACGAACAATACAATAACTGAAATGAAAAATACACCAGAAGGAATCAATAGCAGAATAACTCTGGCAGAAGAATGGATAAATGACCTGGAAGACAGAATGGTGGAAATCACTGCTGCAGAACAGAATAAAGAAAAAAGAAAGAAAAGAAATTAGGATAGCCTAAGAGACCTCTGGGGCAACATTAAACACATCAACATTCACATTATAGAGGACCCAGAGGAGAAGAGAGAGAGAAAGGACCCGAGAAAATATTTGAAGAGATTATAGTCGAAAACTTCCCTAACATGGGAAAGGAAATAGCCACCCAAGTCCAGGAATTCCAGAGAGTCCCAGGCAGGATAAACCCAAGGAGAAACATGACGAGATACACAGTAATCTAACTGACAAAAATTAAAGGCAAAAATTATTAAAAGCAACAAGGGAAAAATAACAAATAGCATACAAGGGAATCCCCATAAGGTTAACAGCTGATTTATTAGCAGAAACTCTGCAAGCCAGAAGGGAGTGGCACTATATATTTAAAGTGATGAAAGGGAAGAACCTACAACAAAGAATACTGTACCCAGCAAGGATCTCATTCACATTTGATGGAGAAATTAAAACCTTTACAGACAAGCAAAAGCTAAGAGAATTCAGCACCACCAAACCAGCTCTATGACAAATGCTAGAGGAACTTCTCTAAGTGGGAAACACAAGAGAAGAAAAGGACCTACAAAAACAAACCCAAAACAATTAAGAAAACAGTAATAGGAACATACATATTGATTATTACCTTAAATGTGAATGGATTAAATGCTCCAAACAAAAGACTGGCTGAATGGATACAAAAACAAGACCCATATATACGCTGTCTACAAGAGACCCACTTCAGACCTAGGGAAACATACAGACTGAAAGTGAGGGGATGGAAAATTACACTCCATGCAAATGGAAATCAAAAGAAAGCTGGAGTAGCAATATTCATATCAGATAAAATAGACGTTAAAAAAAAGAATGTTACAAGAGTCAAGGAAGGACACTACATAATGATCAAGGGATCAATCCAAAAAGAAGATACAACAATTGTAATTATATATGCAACCAACATAGGAGCACCTCAATACATAAGGCAAATGCTAACAGCTATAAAAGAGGAAATCGACAGCAACACAATAATAGTGGGGGATATTAACACCTCACATACACCAATGGACAGAACATCCAGACAGAAAATTAATACAGAAAAACAAGCTTTAAATAACACAACAGACCAGATAGATTTAATTGATATTTACAGGACATCCCAACCGAAAACAGCAGATTACAGTTTCTTCTCAAGTGCACATGGAACATTCTCCAGGACAGATCACATCGTGGGTCACAAATGAAGCCTCAGTAAATTTAAGAAAATTGAAATCATATCAAGCATCTTTTCTGACCACAACGCTATGAGATTAGAAATAAATTACAGGAAAAAAAATAACACAAACACATGGAGGTTAAACAATACGCTACTAAATAAACAAGAGATCACTGAAGAAATCAAAGAGGAAATCAAAATATACCTACAGAGAAATGACAACAAAAACAAAACTATCCCAAACCTATGGGATGCAGCAAAAGCAGTTCTAAGAGGGAAGTTTATAGCAATACAATCCTACCTCAAGAAACAAGAAAAATCTCAAATAAACAATCTAACCTTACACCTAAAGGAACTAGAGAAAGAAGAACAAACAAAACCCAAAGTTAGTAGAAGGAAAGAAATCATAAATATCAGACCAGAAATAAATGAAATAGAAACAAAGGAAACAATAACAAAGATCAACAAAACTAAAAATTGCTTCTTTGAGCAGATAAACAAAATTGATAAACCTTTAGCCAAACTCACCAAGAACAGGAGGAAGAGTACTGAAATCATAAAATTAGAAATGAAAAAGGAGAGGTTACAATGGACACCACAGAAATACAGAGCATCATAAAAGATTATTACAAGCAAATATATGCCAATAAAACAGACAACCTAGAAGAAATGGACAAATTCTTAGAAAGATATAACTTTCCAAGACTGAACCAGGAAAAATGGAAAATATGAACAGACCAATCACAAGCAATGAAATGGAAACTGATTAAAAATCTTCCAACAAACAAAAGTCAAGGACCAGATGGCTTCACGGGTGAATTATATTAAACATTTAGAGAAGAGCTAACACCCATCCTTCTCAAACTCTTCCAAAAACTTGCAGAGGAAGGAATACCCCCAAACTCATTCTATGAGGCCACCATTACCCTGATACCAAAACCAGACAAAGATACTACAAGAAAGAAAATTACAGACCTGTATCACTGACTAATATAGATGCAAAAATCCTCAACAAAATACTAGCAAATAGAATCCAACAAAACGTTAAAAGGATCATACACCATGATCAAGTGGGATTTATCCCAGGGATTCAAGAAATCTTCAATATGTGCAAATCAATCAATGTGATACACCATATTAACAAATTGAAGGATAAAAACCACATGATAATCTCAACAGACGTAGAAAAAGCTTTTGACAATATTCAACACCCATTTATGATAAACTCTCCAGAAAGTGAGCATAGAGGGAACCTACCTCAACATAATAAAGGCCATGTATGAAAAACCTACAGCAAACATCACTCTCAATGGTGAAAAATTGAAAGCATTTCCTCTAAGATCAGGAACAAGACAAGGACGTCCACTCTCACCACTATTATTCAACATAGTTTTGAAAGTCCTAGCCATGGCAATCAGAGAAGAAAAAGAAATAAAAGGAATACAAATAGGAAAAGAAGAAGTAAAACTGTCACTGTTCGCAAATGACATGATACTATACATAGAGAACTGTAAAGATGCCACCAAAAAACTACTAGAGCTAATCAATGAATTTGGTAAAGTAGCAGGATACAAAATTAATGCACAGAAATCACTTGCATTCCTATACACTAACAACAAAAATCAGAAAGAGAATTTAAGGAAACAATCCCATTCTCCATTGCAACAAAAAGAATAAAATGCCTAGGAATAAACCTACCTAAGGAGGTAAAAGACCTCTACTCAGAAAACTATAGACACTGATGAAAGAAATCAAAGATGATACAAACAGATGGAGAGATATACCATGTTCTTGGACTGGAAGAATCAACATTATGAAAATGACTATACTACCCAAAGCAATCTACAGATTCAATGCAATCCCTATCAAACTACCAATGGCATTTTTCACAGAACTAGAACAAAAAATCTTAAAATCTGTATGTAGACACAAAAGACCCCAAATAGCCAAAGCAATCTTGAGGGAAAAAAACGGAGCTGGAGGAATCAGGCTCCCTGACTTCAGACTATACTACAAAGCTACAGTCATCAAGACAATATGGTACTGGCACAAAAACAGAAATATAGGTCAATGGAACAGGATAGAAAGCCCAGAGATAAACCCACGCACCTATGGTCAACTAATCTATGACAAAGTAGGCAAGGATACAAAATGGAGAAAAGAAGCCCTCTTCAATAAGTGGTGCTGGGAAAACTGCACAGCTACACTCCCTAACACCATACATAAAAATAACCAAAATGGATTAAAAACATAAATGTAAGACCAGACACTATAAAACTCTTAGAGGAAAACGTAGGCAGAACTCTTTGACATATACCACAACAAGATCTTTTTTGACCCACCTCCTAGAGAAATAGAAATAAAAACTAAAATAAACAAATGGGACCAAATGAAACGTAAAACGTTTTGCACAGCAGATGAAACCATAAACAAGACAAAAAGACAACCCTCAGAATGGGAGAAAATATTTGCAAACAAATCAACAGACAAAGGTTTAATCTCCAAAATATATAAACAGCTCATGCAGCTGAATTTCAAAAAAACAAACAACCCAATCCAAAAATAGGCAGAAGAGCTAAATAGACATTTCAACAAAGAAGACATACAGATAGCCAACAAACACATGAAAAGATGCTCAACATCACTAATTATTAGAGAAATGCAAATCGAAACTACAGTGAGGTATCACCTCACACCAGTCAGAATGGCATTGTCAGAAAATCCACAAACAATAAATGCTGGAGAGGGTGTGGAGAAAATGGAACCCTCTTGCACTGTTGGTGGGAATGTAAATTGATACAGCCACTATGGAGAACAGTATGGAGGTTCCTTAAAAAACTAAAAATAGAATTACCATATGACCCAGCAATCTCACTACTGGGCATATACTGAGTGAAAACCATAATTCAAAAAGACACATGCACCCCAGTGTTCATTGCAGCACTATTTACAGTAGCCAGGTCATGGAAGCAACCTAAGTGTCCATCAACAGACACATGAATAAAGAAGGTGTGGTACATATATACAATGGTATATTAGTCAGCCATAAAAAGGAACGAAATTGGGTCATTTGTAGAGATGTGGATGGACCTAGAGATTGTCCTACAGAAGGAAGTAAGTCAGAAAGAGAAAAATATTGTATATTAACACATATATGTGGAACCTAGAAAAATGGTACAGATGCACTGGTTTGCAAGGCAGAAACAAGGACACCAAGGGGGGAAAGCGGGGTTGGGGGTGGGATGAACTGGGAGACCGGGATTGACATATATACATATAAAGTAGATAACTATATATGTATAATGTAGATAACTAATAACCTGTTGTATAGCACAGGGAACTCCACTTCACTGTACAGTAGAAACTAACACAACATTGTAAAACAACTATACCCCAATTAAAAAAAGAAAAACACCTTTGGTCCCTGGGGAGAGGTAGAAAACCTCTTGGGCCCAGGATCCTGTGCCAATACCAAGCAGAGATCTGCTATCAGTGTGAGAAGAGCAGTTTACCACTTTGGGAGGCATAAGTTTGTCAGGTGACACAGGTAAGCAGGACTTGCTCAAAGCTGAGGGTGGAGCAGGAAGACAGATCCTCTGGCACCCAGGTCTAACTCAAGTACAAGCTGAGTGTAGCCCATCCCTGGAGGAACATGCAGATTGTAGTACACCAAAGGTAAAATGATAAAATCCAAACCCGTTGACTGACTTGATTCACTCAGTCCCCCACACTAATGGCCATTTGTAAATATTATTTATCTCTCTCAACTATTCTCCACAAGATGTGTGGCATTCAGTCAAAAATTCTAAGGCCTAAAAAAGAAAATAAGAGAAAAAATCCGTTGACAAGAGATGAAACAAATGACAGAACTAAACTCAGAGATGACCCAGATATTGCAATTGTGAGACAGAGACTTTAACTATGATGAACGTGTTAAAGGATTTACTGGAAAAATAAAAGGCAAGTTTGAACATATCTGGAGAAAACAGGCAACTATAAAAGTCACCAGAACTGATTTGAAGAAGAACAAAATAGAACTTTTAGAAATAAAAATACAATATCTATGGTTAAAAATTCAGGCTTCCCTGGTGGCGCAGTGGTTGAGAGTCCGCCTGCCGATGCAGGGGACACGGGTTCGTGTCCCGTTCCGGGAAGATCCCACATGCCACGGAGCGGCTAGGCCCGTGAGCCATGGCCGCTGAGCCTGCGCGTCCGGAGCCTGTGCTCCACAACGGAAGAGGCCACAACAGTGAGAGACCTGTGTACCGCAAAAAAAAAAAAAAAAAAAGACAGCTGAAAAAAGAGTAGTAACTAGAAGACAGATGATAAAAATTATTCAGTATATACCACAGAGAGACAAAAAGATGAAATATATAGAAAAGAGATTAAAAGTCCAGGGTGATGGAATGAGAAAGATTAACATCTGTTAAAGATTAATAGGAGTTCCAGAAGGAGAGGAAAGAGAGAATGGGGGCAGAGATGCCAAATAAGAAGATAATTACTGAGGATTTTCCAGGATGATGAAAGATAACAATTCACAAATTCAGAAGCTTATAAATTCCTAAGTGGATTAAATAAAAAGAAACCCACACACAGTGAAACTACAGAACATCAGAGGCAAAGAAAATCTTAAAAGATGTCAGAGGAAAAGACAGATTATCTCCACAGATAATGTTGGAGGTTAGACAACAACTGAACCAAAGACTGGCATGATATTTTCAAAAGGCTGAAGGAAAAATAATTGCTAACCCAGAATTTTATATCCAGTGAAAATATTTTTTGAAAGAAAGGAGTAAGTTAAAGACATTTCAGAATAGCAGAGACAGAGTACCATCAGGAAAAATAGGGAGATTCAGGATATTTACTTCGTGTGGCAGGAAAGAGATCCCAGATGGGAGGGCAGAGAAGCAAAAAGGCATGAGGAGCAAAGTGATAAATTCATGGGTGAATCTAAATGAGCACTGAGAGTATAAAACACTCATAAATGCGAAACTTAAAAGAGCAAACTTGATGGAATTAACATATTAACCAACAATATATGAGTAGGGAAAGGAGTCAATAGAGTTAATGTATCCTAAAATCCCTGGGAAATGGATAAAGTTACTGATTAATTATAGCTTATAACGGACAGTAAGTATGCATTTTGTAATTTTTAGAGTATCCACTAAAAGGATAGAAAACTTTCTCACTCTGAGAGGGGAAAAAATGTAGCTATCAAAAATAATCAAAAGAAAGCAAGAAAGGAAAATAAATGAAACATAGAATAGGTGGGATAAATAGCACAAAGTAAGACAGCAATTTAAACTGAAATGCTAGTAAACAAAATGCAAATGGACCAAATATTCCGATTAAAAGATTGTCAGGCAGGATCAAAAAGTCAATGATACAAAGTTTATAAGAGATACACGTTAAACTTAAATATACAGAAAAGTTAAAGGTAAAAGGACAGAAAAAGATATACCATTCAATTCTAGGTAAGAGGAAGTTGGTCAGATAAGATAGCCTTAATATCAGATAGGAAAGACATTAAGGTAAAAAGCATTACTGAAGATAAAGGGTCACTTCATAATGATAAAATGTTCAATTTGCCAGTAAGTTATAACAATTGTAAATCTGTAATCACCTAATAACAGTTTCAAATTATATGATACAAAGCTAATAGAATTTCACATATTTGCCATCATATGAGATTTTTGAGCACCTAATTAATTAATAGAGCCAGCAGAAGAAAATTTATCAACAATTTAAACTGTCATTTAACAAACTTAATCTAACTTTACCTGACTGCAGAATATACATTCTTTTCAAGCACACATGGAACGTTTATAAAAACTGACATGTGCTGAGCTATAAAGCAAGTCTCAATAATTGCTAAAGGGCTAAAATGATACAGAACATTCTCTCTGACCACAGTACAATTAATCTAGGGGAAAAAACGACCAAATGATAACTAGATATGTAGAGTTAAGGAGCTGGGTGTGCAAGTCTGAGCTTTAGATAAAAGTCTGGGAGTCATATAGTTTATTAATGGCAAAACTTGGAATTCAACCTGAGTCTCTTTCACATTCATTTAGTGGGATGATGCCGTGTAAAGGCTTTTCTGTCCATAATATTTCTTTTTGTATTGAAAATTAAATATATACAATATGTAAAAATAATACTAAAATGACCTATTACTGGATCATTGAATAAGCAGTGAATTCAAGCCTATCTCCCACTTAGAGTTGATTCACGTTCTAACACTTTATGGTTGTAATTTCATAGTCTTTTAAAATATGCCTTATTCTTTTTTTACTAAGATACGTTAATGGAAGCTTATCCAAGATTTAGTTTGGATAACCCCAGGGTCAAGTTCTTATATAGGCCTCAAGAGCTATAAAAAAAAGATGCAGAATCTGGAGTCTTGTGAAATATTCCAGACAGACCTTCTGACTTACAGTAGGCGATATTTCACGCCAGCCTTCTATTCAAATAAAGCATTCATTTCCTCTGACATTAGGTACAGTCTGAATTTTCTGTTTCTTACGTTGATACTTTATATAGTTATGAAGCCTATTTTTGAGGAATTAACTTTCCTCACATTTAAACGTATTTCCTCATTAGAGAAACAACATAACCTGCTACCCAGTTCTTTGTGCCATGAAACTCCTTCTGAGTGCCTGGTGTCTTGTACTGAGAGTAACTAATGCATTTAAATCTCTTCCCCAAAGTTACCAGGATGGGACTCTAAGGATACACCCGCCTTAGATGGTCTTGACAAGTGTGAATGGTAAATAAATCCCTAACGAGACACTAAAAGAAGGTAGGATCATTCTTGTTTCTAAAGATATTGATACTTATACTCGAGGGAAGGAGAGAGGGGAGGAAGCTATTGGAAGACAGTTTCCTTAAAAAGAGTCTAATGAACATGTCATTCAAAGAAACTCTCAGGCTTGGTAAAGGGAATTAAGAATACCTACATATCCAGAAACATCTGGGAGAGTCAGTATTGCACTGTGCTTAGAGAATGGGCTTTGGATTTGGACTGAAGAATCTTCGAGTCCTTATTCTTCCAATCACTAGCTGTGTGATATTGTCAAGTTACTTAAAATCTTTACATCTTAATTTCTTTATTGGTGAACATAATGCCCATCACATAGTGTTGAGGATTAAACAGGAAAATGCATAGTAAGCATCTGATAAATGCCTTCTTAGAGGTGGGTTTATTTATCAGAAATTTTTCCCCATTAGCAAATTAATACATTCTTGTAACAAAAATTCAAAGAATACAGAAATAGGGCTTCCCTGGTGGCGCAGTGGTTGAGAGTCCGCCTGCCGGTGCAGGGCACACGGGTTCGTGCCCCGGTCCGGGAAGATCCCACATGCCGTGGAGTGGCTGGGCCCGTGAGCCATGGCCGCTGGGCCTGCGCGTCCAGAGCCTGGGCTCCGCAACGGGAGAGGCCGCAACAGTGAGAGGCCCGCGTACCGCAAAAAAAACCAAACAAAACAAAGAATACAGAAATATAAAAAAATGCAATAGCTGTCTCACTTCCCTCCAACTCTAATTACAGAACCAAGTGGTAACCACTACTAACCATTTGGTTTTTATTTGACCTAAATACTTCACTTCTTATTTTTAGAGTTTGAGATGCCTGTGTTAGAACATGAGTTTTATTCAATTTACTTTTTTCTTTCCATATACAACACTAAAAAATTGTTTTCTTTCATTCTCTGGTTAAATCTATATTTAGTGTCCACACAGAGGTCTGGAAGAATCATTTGATCATAAATGTGGTCTGTAGTTGCTTTAGTATTGGAGTTTGCTCTTCCAATCTGAACTTTAAAAATTAGCATACTTATACCTACAGTGTCCTTTGGCTGAAAAGAACACCCTCCTGGCATCCCAGAGTACAATGTCTAAGAGCACCATTCTGTAGTGAGTAGCACGCCACCAGATGTCCTGCTAAGGGTGACCTCCCCCATGAGTCTATGTATCACTTGTGGTTACTAGTGTCTGATGAATACAGCTGGGGGTGTGAATGTTGTATCAATTAAGAATGCTTTAACTGCATATAATGATAATCTGACAGTAGCTTAAACATGTAAAGTTTTATTTAACCGAAGTGACAAGAAGTCTGTAGATATAACGACTCCATGGTAGTACTAAGTTCCGTTTTTTGCTTTGCTGTCCATAATGTAATGGCTTGTTTCCCCTTCACTGCAAGATGCTTGCTGAGGCTCAAACATCTAGCAATGTATTCAGGCAGGAAAAGAGGAGGGAGGGCAGTGCCAGATACGTCTTTCTCTTTTATATGGAAAACAAAGTCTTAATCAGAAGTCGCCTGGGAGACTTCTGCTTGTGTATCATGCTTGCGCCAGAGCTGGGCCACACAGCCACTCCTACCCGCAAAAGAGCTGGGAAGCAAGACATGTGTTTGGTTTCCCAAGCTCTATAGTGGGAAACAGCAATGGAAATTAGTGTAACCAATCCACAGTCTCTGGCACAGGAGGGAAAGTGGGAGATGAGGGGGTGGGTTATGACTATTCTGCTTTGTTCTTCTTATTGGTGCTGGTCTGAAGACACACCCCAGTCAAAGTGAAGATGACCCACAAGCTCTTCAATGAGAAGCTCCACGCCAAGGGAAGGCCTGGGTCCCCCAATTGTTACATCTCTTAATGACCAGCTCCCGTTGTTCATACATAGCTTCTTGCCCAGGGCGCCAATGCCCCCTGAGGCTGGGTTGAGGCTGTTCTGACATCTGCCATCTCTTGAGACCCAGGATTCCTGCTGCTCTTCTCTATCAGCTCAGCCCTGCCAAAAATTATCAGAACTTTCTACCCTCAAGGTTTATTTTGGGGACACTTCCCTGTTTTCTCCTGCTCCTGAGCATTGTTCAGGGACACTCTGGCCCACTGGGAAGGTCTCTCAAAGTCCAGGGAGCCTTAGGCAAATAAGTTCACTGCTTCTTGAATTTTGCATACCAAAGGGGACTGGACTTCATATGCCCATTTCTATAGCCAGAGGATCTTGGCTTTCACTTGCTTAACCTGTAAGAAGGATTCAAATGACTCTCCCAAGAACAAGGAATGTCACGCAAGGGACTCCCTGGATTGCCTCCTTGCTTACCGGAGAAGTGGAGTTCACCTTCTCCCACCCAAAGAAAAAAGCTGGCTACACAAAAAATTAGAAAATATGTAGTAATTGCAATACTTGCAAGTGGTATAATTGATTCTGAGGTTTCATGCAACATCTCTTTAGATCACATCATTTGTTCATTCCACCACCAAACATCTGTGGTGCCCACTAAGTGCCAGGCCCTGAGCCAAGTACCATGGATATAAAGACAAACCAGGCGCTGTCCTTTACCCTCAAGACCTTAGCATCCAGCGTGGGGGAGAGATGTGGAAATCATTTCTGCCCGTTGTCTTACGAGTGCTAGGGCAGAGGGGTACCTAGGATGATAAGGAATCCCAGAGGATCCCAGGGCAGCTAAATAGGCTAAGGGCCAGAAAACTTTCTAGGGGACAGGATGCTTAAGCTGAATTCTGAAGTAGAAGTAGAAGTTGCTACGGGAATTTCCAGGGAGAGGAAAGAGCATGGGTGATGACATGGCGCCCATGGTATTGTTTCTGCATGCATCAGGTCATTTCTGCATAAACCAGCTCATTATACAACTGGTGCATGAAACAAGAGAAGGAGTTCCATATGGAGAGAAGGGTATTTGGTGAAATGGAATCTAGGAAGCCAGAGGGAAAGAGGAGCCAGACACTGCAAAGTGTTGTTGAACTAATAAACTTGAACTCCGGATCTTAGGTTATAAATTTAGGTTACAAGCTTACTAGGTGTTTTTTCCCTGCAAGAATGAAAAAGTAAACTTCAAATATTTCTATTTTGATGAAAGGGAAAAGTTGAACATGTATTGTGGATTGAGTGCAAAGTCCATGGTCTTCCCAAATGGATAATTACAATTATTTTAGAGTAATAGTCCCTTTCTGCCAGCCTGTTTGCTTGCATTAGGTTCAGTAGATTAAACCCTCTGGGGACTTAAAAGTTGTAGGTGAATGTTTTATCCTGGAAATTATAATGAATTAGAAACTCTCTAGGGCTGAAATCATTTCCTGCAGTATTTTTTCCAGGCTATTAGAGTATAGTTTATTCCCCTGCAATATAAAATGCAAAAAATGGGGACCGAGTTAGTAAACCTCCCTTGGCATTTCAATTACTACAGTTCCAGGAAACGACTTACGTACGGGAAGAACAGAGACCAAAATTTGCACATCAATTTTCTTTATTTCGGCTTCAAAGTGTTCCAATATTTCTCTAGTTTCCTAGAAGATCGGGACTTTGAGAGGCAGATTCCCACAATGAAGTCAATGTAATTCAAGTCAGACAGAGTGAATTTTATTTTTAGATGTTTTTTAAAATTTTCAATTGCAGTAAAAGCATTTTGTTTGTTGGCTTTAAAACCTCTTTATGCATTTTTAAGGTGGTGTTCTGACCTACCCTGAGATTTTATACTGTGAGAATTTCAGCAGATTGTCAGTATTGATGCTTGTTTCTAATCCTCTGTGTGTGACAGTTGCTGCAGAAGCGATTGACAATGAACTTATTCTACTCTAAACCCCACAGAAATATTGACTCATAATACCTTGTTTTATATTCAGTTTTCCAGTTTAGAACACTCTTTCCCATATATTGCCTGTTTAACCTTCATGATATCACTATAAAATAGACTTGGCATTTTATAAGCTAGGAAAATAATTCAGAGGTTCTGGCAAGTAGATCTCATACTTAAGTCCTCATCTGCATCACCTACAAGAGGTTTTCATAAAGTAGACTCATGTGTTTACTCTCCCACTCAACCTCCAAGACTGCGCTAACAGGTGAAAAGCTGCCCAGATGATGCCGATAGGGAACCCAGTTGGGAACCCCTGTTTAAGAGGACTTTTCTAGAGCTCTTAAGGAATGGAACCAGAACTCAAACTAGAGTTGCTGACTGTAAGTCAGCAGTTTTCCCCATAGATCACAAGTCAGGTAGAAGCAGTAGGTGAGATACAGGTATTACGGGTGATGGATGTAGACGGGTGTGGATTGATGGTAAAAAGATACATCTTAGAGCAATTTTCCTTCAGAAAAGAATTTTCAACAGTGAAGACGGAGTGACAGTCGATGGTCAGAAATTTTCAGATTGGTAACATTTTACAGGATGATGGGGAAAGAGGACAGACAGGTCGTACATGCTGTTAGTATGGATGTGATATTTGTTTCTATGCATAAAAAATAGGAAATGTGGGAAAATGAGACACAGGAAATAGATTGTTCCATGTATATTTTCAGAAGCCACAGTGGAAAACTATCCATGATAAGTGGGAAAGTTGAAAACAAATAATTGAAAAAATAGTTTCCATCGAACCAAAGTAACTTCCTAGGTATATATATGGGGAAAAGATACTGCATGTTTTAGAAGATGAGTTATACTCAAGCCCTAGGAGGGAAGACCCGATTGGTAGGTATTTCCAGTTTTGTATTACAAATGATGAAACTAGGGTTCAAGGAAGTAAAGGATGTAACTTAATATGCTTGGTGAATGTGTGGGAGAAGGAATTTAAACCTGTGAATTGAAGTTTTCTATCAAACTCTACTAATAAATGGCAGCATAAAGAAGAACCCACAATAGAAGGAAATTAGACTCTAGGAGACTGAAAGAAGGCCTAGGAAATACAACCTACAATCCATTCTGTGATGTTGATGGAATGTAATATCGCCTTCCCATGTTTTTGTCATCAAACAAAACCACAGAGCTATGATCATGAAATTTCTTCCTGTACATTTGACACTGGGACTTTCCAAATTTTATTATTCAGAAGTCAAGACAAAATTTCAGCCTTGGGCAGGATTAAAAAATGGATTTTGTAGAGAATAAAATTCAGAAAATTTCCTTGTGCTGCCACTTACCACCTGTTGGTTGAGAATTTTTGTTTTAGATAATGCCATCTTAAGGAGTATACTACAAACTTTATGCTTTTAAGTGTTTGTAGCTCTCAGGATCTGTGATACATGTTATAGAGCATTTTGTAAAATGTATTTTTTCAAGGCTATAAAGGACTTCTAGAAGTTTATTTTGATATTTTTAATCATTGATACTCTCTACAATAGATTGTTGTTTTCCCCTCCAATAAAGCTCCTTTTTGTAGACTTGTCACAAATTTATCCCAGTCATTAGTTCATGTTGTCCAGGTTTCCTCAGAAACTATGTCTCCTTTCCATTTCTTTTCCAAAGGCCTTTCCAAGTGCTAAGACTCAAGATAGTCCTCTCGTGCCTCTTATGTCTTACATAAATCTGAGTTTTGGCTTCAGGAAAACATTAAAGACACAATTAGCACCTAAAACTTCTTCAGTGTGAGTGTTCTGATACATCCCGAATCACTTTCCACAGTCCGTGGAAGGAATTTCTGATTGAGCCCTGCTCTCTGCTTCAGAAACTTTCTAACCATAAGTTGTTTTTCCTGAGAAAGTAATCTTGTATATTATGAGCAGGAACCCAAGAATTCACAATGGTCATTTTCTTATAGAAACACAGGAAATGATTTGTCTTTCTAAAAGTAAATGCAAAAACCTATAATTGTTCTTTCCCAAGCCTCTAGAAATCATCTCAAATGCAATTATTATAAACATTTCAGATATAGTATTTAACACTGAGAACATAAAATTTAAAAAAATATATGTTTTCATAATGGAAGTCAGAAACGAAACAATACTTATCATATAGAAATTTCTTTGTTTTTCTCTTCCTTCTCATAACTATTAACAGACAGACACTGTATAAAGAATTTAAGTTCAGTGGGAAAGAATTCTGGAGTTATTTCTAGTAATTCCCTTATTCCCTTAATGGTATCAGAATTTTAAAAAATATGTAGCTGACTTTATTTTGTTAACACTTGCTCTAATCTTAACTTCATAAAATGGAGGTTTTTCATCTCCATTAATAGAGCAGGAAATCTGAGAGTTTAGGCTCTGTCCGTGGCTGTTGTTCTCCCTGAGAATGGTCTTTAGCTTTTCACCTACTAGAGAAAATAATGCTTTTTATGGTTTTCAAGTGTCTTTTTAAAATAGGGCTTCTTTTTACTTTGATGACATATTTCAACTCACAGTTTATATTTTCTGCATGGCTAATCCTGTGGGTAGATGCCCTTTCATACATACATATGATAGGCAGTTGAACAGACAAAACTTCAGTTAAAGAAACCATTTTGTAACTTAAAAAACATTAAGAATTGCATTCTAAATGAAAACTCATAAATTCTGGGTATGTTCATATCATTTTAGAGCTTGGCCATGTATGCCTATATATGTGTATGTGTATATATATGGCCTGTGTGTGTGTTTTTCTGGTATAAACTAATTGAAGAAACTATTTTAGGATTAAAAAATATCCTTAATTAGCTCACTTATATTTTACTTTTATTGTGTGAAATTTAGCACACTGAGTGGTTTGTGCTGTTTCTGTGTTTTAATTTGTTTTGCTCGTCATTTCTGCTTTCTAATGGTTACCAAAAATAATATTTGTAAGTATTTGTAACATCAGGCATCTTCTTTCATCTTTGGTTTAATGATCTAAAATTCTTTGATCTTGAAGACAAAGAGAAATCCCAGAATATTTCAGAGTGTTGAGGGAAAGGTATTGAAAAGTAATTTGAACCCAAGACCACATCCTACGTAGGCATGTACTCAATACATGGTATGCTACAAATTGACTGCTGAACTGCGGCAGTGGTGACTGTGGTAGAGTGTATGTATTTGCTTCTGTGGACCTCCTTTCTGTAAATATTGTATATCAAAAGAGGGGTTCTTTACTTGGGGTCCATGATATACGTAGGCAAAATGGAGTGTACATGTGCACATAGGCCTTTTTCTGAGGGTTAGATTGATAGCTTTCTTTAAACTGTCAAAGGGTTTCATAACGTGAAAAAGGAAAAAAAACTAATGAGCTAAAAATTTAGAAGATGACTGTGTGCAATGAGCTATATATTTCAGATTTTCTAAACATCACTTATGTATCAGGGTTCTCCAGAGAAAAAGAACCAATAGGATCTATCTATCTATCTATCTATCTATCTACCTACCTACCTACCTACCTATATATCTACTGGGTTGGCCAAAAAGTTCTCTGTAACATCTTATGGAAAAACCTGAACGAACTTTTTGGCTAGCCCAATACCTATCTATTGAAGAGTAGATTTGTCACAGAAATTGGTTCAAGCAGTTATGGAGGCCAAGAAGTTCCTTGATCTGTGGTCTATAGGCTGGAGAATCAGGACGGCTGTCCAAGTACAAAGGTCTGAGGATAGAGGTGCTGATGGTATAAGTCCCAATCTGAGTCCAAAAGCTTGAGAACCAGGAATGCCAATGTCTGAGGCCAGCAGAAGATGAAAGTCTCCACTCAAGCAGAGAGTGTGTCCTTCCTCCTCTTTTTTGTTCTATTCAGGTCCTCAACAAATTGGATGATGTCCACCCACACTGGGGAGGACCACTTGCTTTACTCAGTTCACCAATTCAACAGCTAATCTCTTCTGGAAACACTCTCACAGACACATCCAAATAAAATGTTTTACCAGCTGTCTGGGCATCCCTTAGCCCAGTCAAATTGGCATACAAAGTTAACCATTGCAACTTAATAGCCTGACACCTAAATTCATCGTTACTTTCTCTTCTGCCTCTTAAGACTGAGATGCCAGCCAAGAAACTAAAGAAACTTTATTGACATGAACGGTACAGGCATATGTCCAGAACAGAGAAAGTGCAGTACAATTTCATTTTATGAGTGATGTGTTCCTGAAGACTTGGCAGAATTCAAAACTTGCATATTTCATGTCTCATTGCTCCCATAGGACTGACAAACAATGTTTACTAGTGAAAGTGGCCAAGACATAAGCCAGTAACATAAACAGTTGGTAATTCATTCATCCCTCCTCCAACTTACAATTATAATTCTTCAAGATTAAAAAATAGATTTATATTATTTCTAATTTTGTGCTGAAAGTGAAACTTTATTGATATTTTAAGTTCAGCCTTTTCAAGTTAGCACAACTCTAATTTGTACAAGGTATGTTACACTGTGTGTGGTAAATTAAAAATTCATTCTATCTTATTTTTAGAAGGCTCAAATTTTTAACTCAATTTTATCTCTTGTAAGATACCATTCACAAATAATTTTGCACAATAAATAGTGTCACTAACACTACTATTGGTACAATTACTGTAATTAATGGTCCAATTAATCTATAAATGGAAATAAATTTCTCTCCATTCTCCAGTAGTTGTCTATGTTTTGTTGCTTTTATATCCTGTTGTAGTCTGACAACTAAGGAAATCCAACTAGAAGGTGAGGTTGAGTCAAATAAAATATCAATTAGAAGCAGGTGTGAAAATTATATATCTAATTCTGGTTTTCATAAAGTGCATGTGTGTGTATATAAGTGTTTAATTTTAATTTTGAGTCAGTGTTCTGTGGATAATTTTAATTAACACTTGAAGATGGTTTGAGGTATAGAAATTAAGCCAATCATTTTGATTTTTGGACTTCATGGTTTCCCATCCCTAATTGGAAAGGAGGAGAGTATAAATTACCCTTGGTTTGTCTACTATACATCAGTCACAGTAGCATAAGTAAAATCTTTCAGGCTTTATGATAAAAATTAAATGGGCTTCCCTGGTGGTGCAGTGGTCAAGAATCCGCCTGCCAATGCAGGGGACACGGGTTCGAGCCCTGGTCTGGAAAGATCCCACATGTCGCGGAGCAACTAAGCCCGTGTGCCACAACTACTGAGCCTGTGAGCCACAACTACTGAGCCCACGGGCCACAACTACTGAAGCCTGTGTGCCTAGAGCCCATGCTCCTCAACAAGAGAAGCCACCACATTGAGAAGCCGGCACACTGCAACAAAGAGTAGCCCCTGCTCGCTGCAACTAGAGAAAAGTCCACGCACAGCAACGAAGACCCAATGCAGCCAAAAATAAATCAATTAATTTAAAAAAAAGATACTTGTTTAAAAAAAATGGAGTACATCTTTTTTTGCATTTAAGAAATTTGAATTTTAAGGACACTATGATTTATCATGAGCCAAACCTCTGGCTTTTATGTTGTTTTGGCCTCAACTTGTAAAGCTTCTTTATGCAACAAGTAGTTAACCAAAAGTGGCATGTTTGGTTTTCAGGTTACAAGTAACACTGACTCTTGATTGTCTCAAATAAGGGGGCCTTGCTTTAAATACACATGGAAAAAGAGTAAGGAAAAGAGGTGTCTCGGGCCTCATGGGAACCAAGTAATAGCAATGGGACCAGAAGTCATGTAAAGACAGCCACAGACACATATCTCGGCTATATGGCAAGCACAGTGTAGTTTAAGAACTAGAAGATTTCTATTCCTCAAGGTCCAGTTCTAGCTTTAGGGACCCATCATGTCACCCCCTCAATAGTTCAAGGAGCCCTATCGCAGTGCTCTGCCATTATTACCCCTCAGCTAATGGTATGGTCTCCTCCAGAAAGCCATCCTTCGTCACCTAAGTACCACTTCTCTATGTTCCCTTAGTGTCCCCTGTGCCTTGCTATTGAAGTGTTTCTCATATTGTATTATATTTCTCTTTTTCTTGTCAGACACCTCTACTAGGTTGTAAAATCATATCTGTGCCTTGGTCATCTCTGTATTCCTATCCCCTGGCTTGTCTGTGTGAGTTTCAGTCTTTGCTCCCCTTACCAGCTGCTTTTAACTGACTTTCTTTTTAGGACTCAATACTTTCTCAAAGGGAGAACTAGGCTTGTCATTTAGTCACGATCTTGTCTGTGGGGTAGAGCGTTTGTGCCATATTACCTCCTAGCTGTAGATATAAAAATGGCTGTCCTGATCCAACAGCTATGGCCAAATTGATGAGGGTGGTACCAGCATAATAATTTATGTAGTCTAGCTTGGCAATGGGGTGGGGGCGGGGCGGCATTTTGAGACCTGAGATATACAGTGCAAGAGATCACACTTTTTTTTGATCCCAAAACTTGAGTGAGTAAACACATGAACAGCCTATATTGGTTATCATCCAGCCACTCCTTTCTGAACTATTTTCTTTTAGATTGAAGAACTAATATTCCTTTGGGGAAGAAGCATGATCTCAGTTTTCAAAAGGCAAAAATTTCATTTCCTTCATTAACATCCCTGGTAACAAGAACCAGTTGCTGAGAAATAGGTCACAGTTACGCACGAAACTCCAATCTGCTGGTGTAATAACCTCAAATGTCAATAGATCTTTAATGAAAAGTTTTCAGTTTTTGGCAGAGTTTTGGTGACTAATTTCTACTCTATAATTTGTATTTGGGATAAACCAAATTCCTTAAAATTAGGTCTGCTTTTCCCTGCCTTTCCCGATACGGTCCTTGCTAGACCCCTGGTTATATTATTCATTTCAAAGAACCATTTTTTTACCACATTGGCACTTCAAGATGTTTGCTTTTCATCTCTGGTTACCCAGCTCTTTAGAACCTTTCTTACTACTATAGTATCTAGGAAAATCAGCACAATCTGTTTCAGCTACTGTGATGGTTAATGTATTTATCAAATTGGCTAGGTTATGGTACCCAGTGGTTTGGTCAAACACCAGTCTAGATATTACTGTGAAGGTATTTGTTAGATGTGATTAACATTTAAATCAATAGACATTGAGTAAAGCAGACTGTCCTCCATCACGTGAGTAGGCTTCATACAATCAGTTGAAGGCCTTACAAGCAAAGACTAAAGTCCCTGGAGGAAGAAGGAAGATGTCCTCCCTCCAGACTTCCTTCAGACTCTAGACTGCAAAATCTGGAATTTCTAGCCTGCTGGCCTACTCTGCAAGTTTCAGACTGCCAGGCCTCTGCAATCACATGGGGCAATTCCTTAAAATAAATCTCACTCCCTCTCTTTCTCTCTCTGTATGTATTGTATATTACACACACACACTAGGTGAATTAAGATACAGACACATAAACATCCTATTGGCTCTATTTCTCTGGAGAATTCTGGTTAATACAGCTACTATCAGCCTTATTATTATTATTATTTTTTTGCGGTACGCGGGCCTCTCACTGTTGTGGCCTCTCCCATTGCGGAGCACAGGCTCTGGACGCGCAGGCTCAGCGGCCATGGCTCACGGGCCTAGCCGCTCCGCAGCATGTGGGATCTTCCTGGACCGGGGCACGAACCCGTGTCCCCTGCACCGGCAGGCAGACTCTCAACCACTGCGCTACCAGGGAAGCCCTATCAGCTTTATTAATGAAGTGGGATTATTCGCACCTACTGGGAATAAATTAGATCAATGGTTCTAAATCAGTGGGCCCATGGAGGGGTCTCAGAGACTAGCGAAGGGGACAGGTAAAGTGCTGAGAGGAGGTGCTCTCTGTTCTTCCCTTTCTGAGCTTCAACCTGAATGGTTTGACTTTTATCTTATATATTGGAAGATGGTGCAAAGAGTGCTTAGAAAATATCCCACTGCTAAAAATAAAACTTGAAAATTACAGGGTTACAGTTAGGATGAACCAACTTCTCAAAGTTTACATAAATCTTGTATCTGAATGAGAATTTTTAGTAAATTTTTCAGTGTAATTTTTGACTGATGATGGGGGACTATCCCAAAATGTGCCCAATATATATTTTTTGTAGCCTGTAAAGATATTACCTCTATGATAAGGATTTTGCAGGACCTATCTTTCCTAGTAGCTTGATTCTATCCAGCTCTATAGTTTTATACCTATCTAAGAAGATATAGAAGACTTTGCTTCTCAAATGCAAGTCCATCTTCTTGAGTGGCCTTTCATTAGAGCAATAATCTCTAAAAATCATGAAAGGCAAGGAAATGTGTATTTGAGATCATATTCCTAATTTGGTTTTTACAGGATCAGTGAAAAGCTTAAATCAAGATGGGGCCACAGGATCAGGGAGTGGTGGATTCTCTCTTGGTTGCCGCCTGCAGGAACTTGGGAAGGAAGGAAAACCTGGACTGATGTTCACCAAGTTCTGCAGAATTGGTGGCAGGTGTGAGGGGGATAAAAACCTGTGAAGTTGTGGGGTGACATGTTGACAGCATTGTGGTTGCAGAACTCAGTGGTGGGCCTAAAGGAATTTGATCTTCCAGCTAGAACCAGCTAGAAACGGTGTCAGAATCCTCTCCATTTAGTCGTATTGTTTGGGTAGGAATAATAGGAGAAGATGCACCTTGGAACAGAAGTGGGCTTCCAGAAATATCTGATGAGCTGGGACCCTGCTATCCAATGTTGCATGGCCCAGCAAACCATGAAGTCTTAAGATTTTTCTGAGCTAGAAGGTCATCATATTGGTTTTGCTATTGAAGGGGATGGGGATTTTGAGGACAAGTAGGAACCTGAGCAGAGACTTAAAATGCATCTGTGTAACCAAAATAATATGGTTCTGGCACAAAAACAGAAATACAGATCAATGGAACAGGATAGAAAGCCCAGAGATAAACCACACACCTATGGTCACCTAATCTATGACAAAGGAGGCCAAAATAAACAATGGAGAAAAGACAGTCTCTTCAATAAGTGGTGATGGGAAAACTGGACAGCTCCATGTAAAAGAATGGAATTAGAATACTCCCTAACACCATACACAAAAATAAATTCAAAATGGTTTAAAGACCTAAATGTAAGGCCGTATACCATAAAACTCTTAGAGGAAAACATAGGCAGAACACTCTTTGACATAAATCACAGCAGTCTTTTAGGATCCACCTCCTAGAGTAATGGAAATAAAAACAAAAATAAGCAAATGGGACCTAATGAAACTTAAAAGCTTTTGCACAGCAAAGGACACCATAAACAAAAAGAAAAGACAACCCACAGAGTGGGAGGAAATATTTGTAAATGATGCGACTGACAAGGGATTAATCACCAAAATATACAAACAGCTCATGCAGCTCAATATCAAAGAAACAACCCCATCCAAAACTGGGCAGAAGACCTAAATAGACATTTCTGCAAAGAAGACATACAGATAGCCAAGAGGCACATGATAATATGTTCAACATCGCTAATTATTAGAGAAACGCAAATCAAAACTACAATGAGATATCACCTCACACCAGTCAGAATGGCCATCATCAAAAAGTCTACAAACAATAAATGTTGGAGAGGGTGTGGAGAAAAGGGAACCCTCCTACACTGTTGGTGGGAATGTAAATTGGTACAGGTGCTATGGAAAACAGTATGGAGGTTCCTTAAAAAAGTAAAAATAGAGCTACCATATGATCCAGCAACCCCACTTCTAGGCATATATCTGGAGAAAACCATAAGTCAAAAAGATGCATGCACCCCAATGTTCATTGCAGCACTATTTACAATAGGCAAGACATGGAAGCAACCTAAATGTCTATCGACAGATGAATGGATAAAGAAGATGTGGTACATATATACAACAGAATACTACTCAGCCATAAAAAAGAATGAAATAATGCCATTTGTAGCAACATGGATGGACCTAGAGATTATCGTGCTAAGTGAAGTAAGTCAGACAGAGAAAGATGAATATTATATGATATTGCTTATATGTGGAATCTAAAAAAATGGTACAAATGAACTTATTTACAAAACAGAAACAGACTCAAAGACTTAGAAAACAAATTCATGGTTACCAAAGGGGAAAGGTGGGGGTGAGGGATAAATTAGAAGTTTGGGATTAACATATACACAGTACTATATTTTAAATAGATAACTAACAGGGACCTACTGTATAACGCGGGGAACTCTTACTCAATAGTCTATAATAACCTAAATGGAAAAAGAATTTGAAAAAGAATAGATATACACATATGTATAACTGAATCACTTTGCTGTACACCTGAAACTAACACAATATTGTAAATCAACTATACGTCAATATAATATTTTTTTAAACATTTAAAAACTGCATCTGTGCATCTCACTCTTCTTAACAGTCTTCAAAAGTTCTGTTACGGGCTTCCCTGGTGGCGCAGTGGTTGAGAGTCCGCCTGCCGATGCAGGGGACACGGGTTCGTGCCCCGGTCTGGGAGGATCCCACATGCCCTGGAGCGGCTGGGCCCATGAGCCGTGGCCACTGGGCCTGCACATCCGGAGCTTGTGCTCCGCAATGGGAGAGGCCACAACAGTGAGAGGCCCACATACCGAAAAAAAAAAAAAAAAGTTCTGTTACTACTATAAGTTAAAGTCTAGGTGAGTGTTTTTCAAAATGTAGTGTACATCAGGATCACCTGTGGGAACATTAATTGCTGGACCCACCTCCAGAGTTCCTAGTTCGGTAGGTTCAGAATAGGACCTGAGAATTTACATGTCCAGTAAATTCCCAGGTGATGTTGATACTGCTGGCTCATGGACCACACTGAGAACCACTAGTCTAGGCGACTTAGCATCACACAAATGGACCTTCTTACTTCAGGCCACGCCAAGCTCTTTTGCCTGTCTTCCCACATTCTGGCCTGCACTTTGTGAGTCTGCAACATGGAGCTGCTTATAGCGCATTTGGTAGTTACTGTGCTGTTTCCTGCTGCCTCGTTTCATGTTCTTCCCTCTGCTTGGAATGCCTACTCCTCCCTACTCCATTTATTTACCTGGCTAATTCCTATTAAAGCTTTTATGAGTCCGTACCCACCATCCCTCAACAATCTTCTTTATCATTTATGTTGCCTCCCACCTCTCCCACTCCTGCTCTGGGCTAGACAAGCCTCCTCTAAGGCTTCCATCCTCTGAACACCTTTCTGCACGGCACTTATTTCCTTATGCTAAATTGTCAATTTCTGTGTCTGTTTCTTCTATAACACTGTCAATTCCTTGAAACCTGAATTGCATCTTATTCTTTGAATACACAGTGCACTTACAATGGAGGTGCTAGATAAATTGGGGGAAGGGAGTAGAAGGGAGGAGGAGGGAGGGGGAAGTGAAACGTGTGCACTTGATTACTGGGGCCTCTAGGTAATACCCAGAGAGCCTCTGAGGCCTCTATCTAATACACAGAGCCTGTGGACCCGGCTTAGAGTAAAGCTTCAGGTGGCTGTCAGGCAGTAAAAGGATTCTTTTAATTCCATCTGTTCTTGATCCTGTAATCTATAGAATTTTAGTGCAAATCAAATAAACAGCACACTGGGGATATATCGCAGGCCATTTTCTATCTCATTTGGCTGTGACCCCTTTCCATAGCGTGGAGGCCTATAATGAGGGACATGGGATTATTGTGGCAACGTCTGGCAGGCGTCCCCTTTAACTTCCCCTCGGTTGAATGAGGTACACCCTTATTAAAATTGAGGGCAATTTTAGTAATTTACAGTTAGAATACATTGTTATTGCCTTGTTTCATATAGCACCCAAGGACCATTACTTGCACAGTGAAGCATAAAGGGGTACTTTGGTTCACAGACTACTTTAAATAGTCAGTGTTTAGGCTTTTCGGTTTTCCCATTCCTTCTGTCTGTCCTCATGATTTATTATTGTTTTCCGCCCATGGCTCCACTGAGGATGAAACACTTTAGCCCATTTTAGCCCGGAAAGAGCATGAAGAGCATTCCATGTAACCCTCTCATTTTACCGATGCTGAGCATAAGTGGTTTGTCCAGTCCCAGAGCTGGTCCGAATGGAGGACCGGAACCAGGCTCCCGCGCTCACCACTGCACGATGCTGCCCTTTATCATCTGTTTAAGAAGCCCCATTTCACATTTGCAAATTCTACTATTCCCAAAGCAGCAGCATAATTCCAAAACAAACTCAGCCCCTAAAATAGGGCAGAGTAAAGTTGAAGGTAAAATCCAAGAGATACATTGCAAAGGAAGGTATGGTTTATTACTGCCAACCATATAATCACAGGTAACATTTACTGAGGGTTTGCTATGTTGTGGGCACCACTCAAGTTCTTTGCATGCAGTATCTCATTAGATCCTCGCAACTACCCTGTGAGCAGGTCCATTATCATTCCCAGTTTACAGATTGGAAACTGAGGCTTAAAGGTGAAATAACACCCCTCAAATCTACGCTGGTAAAACCAAAATTCAATCTCTGTCTCAGAGCTCATGCCCTTCACCACTACACGAACACAGTAAAACCAGATAGAAATTCCAGTCTGGTTGCAATAGTGACTGAAGCAAAACAATTGCTACCAAAGTTAAACAGTGAGACAACAAGGCGCCCAGGGGCATCTCCTACCTTGCCCTGTGTTTGTAAAAATAGGGACATTGTAATGGGCTGGTGTCATTCTAATTTACCTTCTTGTCTTAATAATTTGTAAATAAATTACATAAACTTAGGTTTGGAAGACACCATGGAGTTGATCTAGTCCAGCGTGACCAGATGAACACAGCCGCCCTTCTTCAGGGTCCCTGGGGAAGAGTGTGAAGTCTTCGTTGAAGACCAGCCTGTGACAGAGGGTTTGCCGTGGCAGAGTCCGCTCTGTGGTTGTTGGTTCTTTCTCATCCTGAGCTAGAGCCTACCTCACCTGCTCCCTTTCCCTCCTGGCCGTAGTCTCTCAAGTAGAGGGAGGAAGCCTGCAGCCTCTGCTCTGTGGCGGCCTGGAAGAAATAAAGACCACGCCTCCCTGCGGTCTTGGCCCTCATCAGGGTACACATCCCAGAACCCCTTCCAACCTCAGTGTTTTCCAGCTCCCCTACATTTGCTCACTTCTTCCAGGACATAGTAAAGTTTTTTCCTACATCTTTCTCCAGAGTATAACACAAAATATTATCTCCTCAGTGCTGAGTGATGTGGGATCTCTTACTTCTTGAGTTCTGGGTATTATACTCCTATTTCTACCCAAAGCTAAGTTACTGAAAGGCAACCACTTTTCCCCAAATAATTTTGTACTTATAATTAACTATATACTCAGACCTATTGAACAAGAATTGCTTAAAGGATGAACTGAACAGTTAACATTTGTTTAAACTGATTATTATTTTAAACGTTTCTGTACAATACTCTAGGCCTGTCAGGATCATTTTGAACCTGTTGTTTCTGTTAATCAATTATATGTAATGTTCTCACATATTACTAAGAGAAAACGTTGCACCTGACAGGGGCAAGGACAGAGACTGCCTTGTGGCGTGCAGTTAAGTGAACTCTTTTCAGAACCGGTAATCGATATTTTCAATGTATTATTCAATCAGCTGCACCTCCACCTAAGCAGTAATGTTAGCTTTCATTATTCTATTCATAAAAATACCATAAGAAACCTTGCCAAATGTTTTGTAAAAGTCAAGAAAGTATATTGAAGATATTCCATTAATTTGCAAATGGTTTTAAATTATGTTTTCGAACGTAGAGTCATTTGTAACCAATCATACTTCCAGTTCTAAGAGTGATGATGAGTTCTTAGGGTATGCCGACTCCCAAGGATCTCCTTTCAAGGAGAATGAGCATTCTCTCACCATTAGATTTGTCCTTGCAGTAGCCAGGTGAAGTAGGAAGGGTTTGCCAAGGTTGACAATGAAAGCCTATGAGTGTGAGAGAGAGAAAATATGAAGGCCTGTTTTTTGATGTGGAAACTGAAACTTTCTTAAAGTCACCTGGCAAGTATATAACCAGGATTCACATCCAGCTCTTGTCCTCCAAATTCATCCTTTACATTGAACTGAACATTCTCTCGATCTGAATCCCCTCCATGCAATTCCTATGACGAGTTCTAGCTCTCTTAGGGTCATGAGCCAATTTCAAAATAGGGTAAACAGAGTTACAGGGAAAAAATGTTGCACTTTCATAAAATATCACTTTTTGTTTGAAGATGGAGGGCATTCTTTTTTATTGGTATGAAACCCAAAGTAATTTGGAAAGTAATGTAAAATTCACATTAAATTTAAAGATGAAACGGGAGATTTTAAAGATATCTTATGCAAGTTTTGGCCCTCTCTGAACTATCAGTTTACCACTGAGTTATATTTATTTTTCTTTGCCGTTAGAGCTATTTCAGTGGAAAAATTTGAGATATTTATTATTTGGGACTTTATGAGTTGCAAGTGACAGAAACCCCAACTCAAACTGGCACAAATAAAAATGGTTAACATAAATGAAATTTTGAAGGATAGGATTTAAGAGTCGTTGGACCCAAGAGCCCAAACTCTAACATGTAGACTTGAACTCTCACCTTGGTGCTCCTCTGCTTTCTTCTGAGTTCCGATTTCTCATCAAGGCTTTCTGCTAGTGGTGGTGAGATGTATACTAACCAGGCATCCTTTGCTCTCAGCAAGCCAGCAGAAAAGAGAATGATTCTCAACTGTGCCAGCAGACATTTGATGGGTCCTAATTGCATCATCTTCAGACAGAGCAATGTGGCCAGGAGTTGTGATACTCTGAGTCACATGCCCAGTCCTAGGGCTGGAGTCAACCCCTCTGGAATGTCATGGCCTGACATGTGTGAGGGCTGGCCCCCAAAGGAAGACAGGGCAGCCAGGCTCTTACCAGAAGAAGGGGAAAGAAATGCAAGAAGGCACAAAGCAGACGTCCATGAAAACCTCACTTACACTTGGATGTCCAACAGACATCTCAAATTTTATAAGTCCAAAATGCAACTCTTTATTTTCACTCTTCCAGTCTTTTAACTTAGAAAATGGCAAAACCTTACTCAGTTGCTCAGATCAAAAACTTTGGAGTAATCCATCATTCTTCTTTTCCTCTTTCCATAGCAAGTTTTCTTGGTTCTAATTTTAAAATATATCCTCCTTCAGACTACCTCTTACCACTTTTATCACCAGCAGCTTTTAAAAGAAATCTCTCATTTGGATTACTGCAATTTCCTTCCAACAAGCCTCTGAACTACTGCTCTTGGTGCTTTGCTCTCTGTTCTCTGTATTATAGTCAGTTATTTTTTAGAAATAGAAATGAAATTTTGTATAACTCTGGTCAAAACCCTACAGTGATGGATCAGAGACCAAACATAAAATCTAAAACAATAAACTTAAAATATAGGAGAAAATCTTTGTAACCATGGGTTGAACAAAGATTTCTCAGGATGTAAAAAGCTTGAACCATAAAATAAAGATTGATAAATTGGATTTCACCAAAATTAAAACCTTTCTCTTTTTAAAAGACATTGTTAAGAAAATGAAAAGACAAGCCACAGACTGGAAGAATATATTTGCAAAATATCTTGGATAAAGGTCTTACATCTAGATCATGAGGAACTCTTATAACCCAATAATAAGACAAACAACCCATTAACAAAATGGGCAGAAGATTTGAACAGATTCTCTTTCATATAAGAGATATGGATGGTAAATAAGCACTTGAAAATATGCTCAACCTCATTAACCGTTAGGGGTATGCAAACTCAAGTCACAGTGAATGCCACTATGTAACTACTAAAACAAACAACAAAACTTCACAATATCAAGGGCTGGCAAAGATATGCAGCAATTGGAACTCTCAAACACTGCTGGTCGTATGCAAAATGGCACAGACATGTTAGAAGACAATTTGGTAGTTTCTTATAAAATTAAACATATCCTTACCATAAGAACTAGCAATCCCACTCCTAGATATTTCCTCAAGAGAAATGAAACATCTGTCTACACAAAGAGCTGCAGGTGAATGTTTATAATAGCTCTATCCCTAATGGCGAAAAGCTAGAAACAATCTAAATGTCTGGATAGAAAACTCGTGGTACATCCACAGTGGAGTACCTCTCAGGAATGAAACATAAACTATGCACTGAGACGTGTAAAGACAGGGAAGAATCTCAGATGCATTATACTAAGTGAAAGAAGGTAGACACAAAAGCCTAGACACTGTCTGATTCCGTTCATATGCCATTCCAGAAAAGGCAAGATTATATGATCAAAAATCCTATCAGTGGTTAACAGGGTCTGAGAGTGAGGGAGGGGATAACTACAAAGGGGCACAAGGAAAGGTTTTAGAGAGATGGAAGTGTGCTGTATCTCAGCTGCGGTTGTGGTTGTGTGCTCAGAACACGTTAAAACTCATTGAATGGCACACCTAAGAAGGATACATTTTCTTGTACGTAAATTACACCTCAATATATATTTGACTTAAAAAAGAAAAATTAAAAAAAACGAAAAAGAAAAATTATCTTTCAGGGGCTTTCAGGGATTTCCCATCACTCGTAGAATAAATACTGCTCTTTGACTGTTTGACTAACCAAATTATATATATAATGGATATATATATATAAATTATATATATAATGGATATATATATAAATTATATATATAATGGATATATATATATATATATGCTCTTTTAAAGTACCAGGACTATGACTATATATGATATTATTTTGTATCCTTCAAAATAAATACATTTTTGTTGAATAATTAATTACATTCTTATATTAGGTCATGTGATCAGAAACAAGATCCCTCTATCTCTTGCCTGTGGCAGCATCTAATTATAAGAAAGTCATCTGAGAAGAGGAAAAGAGCCTTCTGACTCCAGAAGGTGCCACCTCAAATTCACAAACTTCCGGCAAAAATCACAGTGGGATTTGTCCCAGTGGTGTTAAGTAAGTTTATGATAAATGTTTACAACAAATATCACCGTTTGCATATAATACTCTCCAACAAAGGCTTTTCTCCATCTCCCTTTATATAAGCAACTACTCATATAACTTTCAAGACTAAAATAATCATAACAATAGCTAATGTTTCACGAATGCTTAATTTGTGCCATGCTCAGTGCCAAACGCTCCACACAGATGATCTCAGTTTTTATCCTCATAACCCTATGAGGCATGAGTATGTCTCTGAAATCCTCTTCTAACAGAGGAGGGACCGACCCTCCAAGGTTGTGTAGCTTGACAGAAGTTGCACAGCCTGTGAAGACTCAGAGTCAAAATTTGACGCCATGTCTGTCTCTTGAGGGCACATGTGTGGTCAGTTAGTACAGTCATGCCTCCCTATCTGTGGGCGGTTGGCTCCAGGACCCACACAGATAACCAAAATCTGAGGATGCTCCAGTCTCAAAGAAAATGGCAGTAGTACAGGTGGGCCCTGCGGCTGACTATACTGTCTTGTAAAATCTCTGGTCCTGATGTGTTGCAGCCTCTTTGCATATTTTGCCTTGGTTTTCCAACCAGACTGTAACCTATATAAAATCAGGTATTGTGATTCATTCGTCATGCTATTTTCAAAAGCACCTAGCATGCTGTAGCCTCAAAATAAAAATTTACTGATTGAACGGTAATCCCTCAGACTTACATACCCCACATCTCTGTCCTCTTTGGGGGCATTGGATATATGTTGCCTTAATGAAGGGTGGCAGAAGGATGAAGGTGTTTCTTATTCTGCAGATATTATGCAAAGGAGTAGGTTACTTTCTGACTAATGATTTCAACACAGCCTTATTTGAGGTGAAACATATCAACATTGTTTCATTTACCTGCTACTACATTTTAGCTCATCTTCAAATACCCATTTGAGAGGAATTAGTATTTGCTATTCATAATCTGAAGAAATGTTTATATTTATTTATATATATATTTTATATATATTTATATCCTATGTTTATTTCTTATTGGGGATTTCCTATAAATCACATATGGCCCAAAAACTTCTCTTTAGTACCTCCAGTTTTGGGGAAAAATATGTGATGCTGTGTGCTGGTCTGTTCTGTTCTAAATATACATTTCCTTTCTCTGAATCTGCACCATGTGGTTTTACAACAAGTGAAGAAAAAACGTCAAAAGAAGCTAACTGGTACAAAAAGTCATGAGGTCAAAAAAATATCAAGTTTGTCATAACATGAAATTTTTAAATGCATAGTTGATTTAATATAGAGATAAGCACAATCAATGGAATAAAAAAGGATATTATAAAATGTAAATTCAACTGGCTATGATTTTTTATTGATTTAAATTCAAATTCACTACTTAGGTAGTTGTAGCACCCTTGGATAACGATATGGGGAGTATCAGTACCATTTTAAACATTACTGTGTACGTACAGTATTTATTCAATGTTCAACAGATATTTATTCAGCACCTACTATGTGTCAGGCATAGTGCTCTGAAGTTACACTGGTAACCAAAGACAGTTTCTGCCCTTATGCAACTTACTTTCTAGAAAACCCGCCACTCCAAATAAAGAAACACTCCAAATAAAGAAACCCTCGTGCAGGTCCCAACCTGTCCATGGTTTGGTGTTGCTATCTGCCTCATAAAGCAAAGTAGAGGGTTTGTCTTCTGGGAAGACAAAAGTCATCTTCCGCTCTGAAAAACCTCTTATATAGTTGAAGGGGGGGAAAAAAGAAACCCCAAAGAAGTAACCAAAGTGACGAAGAACTGCAAGTTGTAACAAGTCCTAAAAGGAAACACATGGGGGCTGGGATAGAGTATCAGGTTGGAGAGGGATTGAGGGGCAGAGTAAAAGTGCTTTAGATAGCATGGTAGGTGTTGGCCTTTCTGAGTAGGAAGGAGTTAAGCTGAAAATTGAAGAACGAGTAAAAGACGAAAGGCGTGTGTGGTGTGTGTGCGTGCGTGTGCGTGAGTGTGTGTATGCGTGTGTATGCACATGCACCCCACCAACGGGAAGCCACAGATGTAAAGACCATGAGGCAGGAAAGAACTTCAGGGGTTGAGCAGCTGAGAGAATCCCCTTGTGAATGGAAAAAGGTGAATGATCGAGGGGCAGTGGTAGCAGGCGAGATGGGCACCAGCTGGATTGGGCAGGGCTTCACCAGTCATTGCAAAGGAGTTGGGATCTTATTCTAGTCCAGTGGAAGCCATTTAAGGGTGTTAAGCTAGGACATGACAAGATCTGACTTACTGCCTAAGAAGGACACTCTCATTGTGGTGAGGAAAATAGATCCACGGAGGAATAAGGTTAGAAGCAGAGGCTGAAGGGAAGTGATTATGATGCTGGGGTGAAAAATGATGGTAGCTTGGATGAGGTTGGTAGTAGTGAAGGCAGACAAAAGTGGATGGCTTGCTGGTGGGATGAACATGGAGGTTGAGAGAAAGAGAAATGAAGCTTGACTCATCGGTATGCGGGTCTCTCACTGTTGTGGCCTCTCCCGTTGCGGAGCACAGGCTCCGGACGCTCAGGCTCAGCGGCCATGGCTCACGGGCCCAGCCGCTGTGCGGCATGTGAGATTTTCCTGGACCAGGGCACGAACCCGCATCCCCTGCATCGGTAGCCGGACTCTCAACCACTGCGCCACCAGGGAAGCCCCTTGACTCATCTTTTTGACTTAAGCCAAACGTAACTGAATGTGGCGGGCGAGGAACTGGTTTTGTGGGAGGTATTGATTCTGTTTTGAACATGTTGGGTTTGAAATGTTTGTATGCTATCCTACGCCCCCAAATGATGTCGAATGGAGAGATGACAAGCTTACAAGTGTAAAGCTTAGAGGAGGGGGTCTCAATTAGGAATATTACTTAGGGAGGAATCAGGTTATAGAAAGTATTTAAAACTCTGGGATTAGATGAGATCATCTAGGAAAAAGAATTCAAAAATAAAGAGAAAGAGCATTTAGGAGAAATTCCTGACAAATACTACCATTTGGAGATTGGATAGGAGTAAAGGAATTCCTCCTGCAAAGAGCCTGAGGAAAAAGTGGCCAGACGGGTAGGAGAAAAACCAGGAAACTCCCAAGAAAGATCAAGGGTAAGTAGTCAAAATTTGGACAAGTAACCAAAATTTGGACAAGTAACCCAATACTTCTGTGCCTCTCTTGTCTCATCACTAAAATAAATGCATACATTTTTATTAAATAAGAAATTTAGAATAGCATATTAATTTTCTATTGCTACTGTAACAAAGTACCATAAACTTAGTGGCTTAAAGAAACAAAAATGTATCACCTTACATTTCTGGAGATCCGAAGTCCAAAATAGGTCTTTTACACTGGACTAATGTCAGTATGTCAGCAGGCCTGGTTCCTTCTGGAGGTACTAAGGGAAAATCTGTTTCTTTGCTTTTTCTAGCTTCTTGAGGCTGCCAGCATTCCTTCCACTGTCTCACCTCCTTTCAACTTGCCTCCCAGCCTCTCTTCAACTTAATTGAAAGGCCCTTGTGATTACACTGGGCTCACCTGGGGAATCAGGCTACTCTCCCCATCTCATTGTCAGTTGATTAGCAACCTTAATTCTATCTCCTGCTTAACTCTCCTTTATTGTATAATATATTCACAGGTTCGGGGGATTAGGAAATAGGCACCTGTGGGGTTGCTATTTTTCTACCTACCACAGATAGGCCTCAGAAGACTGTTCGGAGGTATATAAAGGATGAGTCAATACACAAAGTACATTTGCCTGGCATACAGTGAATATTCAATACACATTGGCTATTACTATGATTACTCTATTTCATTTCTACCTCAACCACTAGATAGTGAGTTTCTCAGGCAAGTATTCTGTTATATTCATCTATATAATATAGGTTATAGATGTTCATAAAATATTTGTTGAGTGACTATATGGCACAAAGAATGCTCAAGAATGTTTAGTGAATAAATGAATGCAGACAACGTATACTTCAGATAGAGCTACAGAAGCACTGTACTCACCTCGTTTGACTTGACCTTTGCCGGAACATTGTGGGGTAGACTGGCATTCCTCCAAACCAGTTTGTTTCCTTGACTTCTCCATTTAAGTTCACAGACCCACCATTTACTCATGTGCGAAGCCTCAAAGTTCTTTCGTGGTATATATTGAATTATTTATACCTAGTCTACTTCCTCTCCCATCTTTGGTTCTTTTTGACACTTTCTCCCCTTTATTCATTCAACAAACGCGTCTTTAAAGTCTTATTGTCAGATATCAGGCTAGACATCCCCCAAACAACGCTGAATTAACCCAGTCTTAAAGGGTAGACAAATTCTCGACATTCTTCCTCAGTCCTGTCTCCTACTTTCTCTTGCTCCAACTATTAGCTGATTAGGACCCTCACTACCTCTCTCGGCTTCTGTGGAGTCTGTCTCTCCAGCCTCTGCCACGCTTCTTTACTAAAGCACAGTAGGGCCAGTCTCCAAATGTGCCTGATATTTCATGCTCTTGTTCACACTCCTTTCCTCCGCCTAGAGTGTCTTCACTCCCTGCCCGGTAAAATAGACGCCCTCACTTTTTCAGCCCCATTTCCCACCCCACTCTTCTCAGAAGCCTCTCTGACCCTGGCAACCAGGTCTTCTCTCTCCCTCAACATTCTTGTCTTCTTGATTTTCTGCAGAGACACCTGGGTTGTAAACATGTCTGCATGCACTCAATTTTTCCCCACTAGGCTCTCAGCTTGTTCAGGGCGGTGACTGCATTTTATTGCAGTCACACCGACTCTAGATTCCAGTTTGAATCTTGGCTTTGCCACTTTCAAGCTCTGTGGCTTTGGGCAAGTTATTAACCTCTCTATGCTCCAGAATCCTTATCTGCTAAATGGGGTTAATGATATTTCTGGGTCAATAGCGTTACGATGAGAACTGATTGAATAAAACACAGGGGCTTGGGACTTCCCTGGCGGTCCAGTGGTTAAGACTTTGCTTTCCAGTGCAGGGGGTGCGGGTTCGATCCCTGGTCGGGGAGCTAAGATCCCACATGCCTCACGGCCAAAAAACGAAAACATGAAACAGAAGCAATATTGAAACAAATTTAATTAAGAATTTAAAAATGGTCCACATCAAAAAAAATCTTAAGAAAAACAAACCAAAAAACACAGGGGCTAGCACATGGTAGGCACTCAACAAGCATTTATTGAACTTCTGCACATCTAGGTGATTGAGAATTTGATATTACCACTTATCTGGGGGGAGAACAGAGATTTTAAGAGTTAAATAACCCAAATCAGGAAAGAACTAGGTTTAGAAGTTACATCACTTCAGCTCTACTTCCCAAATACCTCCCACTTCTGAGTTGGAAGGAATATATTTATTTTATTTAAGAGTGTTTTGTCTTTTTCTTAAATAGAAGGCTGGAGTCAAGCTACCTAACCTTACAAACTCTGGTTTTAACCTATGGGAGATGATTTGGGCAAACTTCTCAGCCTGTAAGCATTTTCACATTCTGCATTATATCTGGCCAAGCCCCAAGTCTCCGTTGTAAACTCCTTGACCCTAACCCCCTGAGCTACTTGAGAGCAGACTAGCAATTCCTCTCCATTACGTGATTTTCCCATAGTATCTGGAGAGCCCCAGCTGCTCCAGGAGGGTCCACGACATTGTTCCCAGTTACATTGCTTTTTACTTTGGGTTTTGCTGGGCACAGGGTGGGGGGGCGGGCAGGGCAAAGGCTGGAATGAAAATCTCCAAAGTGCCTTAGATGATACAACTACCTGCTTTAAGATTTAAGGGAAAAATAAAATTATTCCAGGGCTGTAGCTGGCTGGGAGTTGTCAGAATGTACATTGGGGCTTCAAGGTTTTATTCAACGGTCATCCTCTTGGGGCAGACACCGAAATGTCAGTGGATTGAAGGCCCTACTCTGCTTCAGGAAAACCACAGATTGCAAATGCAAATCTTGTGGTAGCACCACTTGTAGAAGTAGGGCAGAAAAACTCTAGCAGCTCAAGAAGAGGCGAGATACTTGCATACCCCATTTGAACTCTGCACTGGTCTGTTTTAATACAGAAAGACGGTCACATCTTTCTCTGGTTCAAACATTTCGAATGGCTCTCTACTGCTGACGAGATTAATCTAGATCCTCTGGCCTAGCCCATAAGGTCTGCCACCACCCAGCCTCAATTTACCTTTCTGGCTCTAAGACTGACTTTCCCAGCCCTGCCAGTCACCACACTCCTCTTTCCAGTTGTTCTCTAAACAAAGACACAGGTGCTCTAGTCTTGCTGAGGCAATGCTATAATGTAATTTTAAAGGGGGGAAAGAATAATATCTCACTTCTAATCTCATGGGCTATGTGATAGTAATAATAATGACTATATAACATGCATTGTACAAAAAAGTCCTGCATACACAGGACATTTTTATCCATAAGGAAACTCAGGTATTAAGAAAATTGCCCAGGGACCTATAGTTAGAAAATGATGGAGCCAGGATTCCAAGTGACAGTCTGGCTTTTTAACCACTGCGACCTTCCAGAAACACTTGTTCTCTGGGGAGGGATTGTTCTGTTGACATCTGAACCTTCAGGAACTTTCACTGCCTCTGCCGGCTTCTGCCAACTTGGCTGGTTAACGTGGAGCCTTGCGAAGGAGAAAATGGACAAAATCTCCTTTAAAGCCCGTGTGCTTCCTAGAGCCCCAGGATGCACGATAATTTGATACGTGTCTGTTTTTTTCTAAAAAGGACCAAAGAAAACTAGGTTCTCTGCATCATCTCCCTTGCTGAGAACTCTTATTGAATTACAAGTTCATAAGAGAAATGTTTATGTGAGTTGTATCATCTAACCAAGCTTTCCATGAGAACGCTCGGAGTTAATGGCTAACAGCTGCGGGGAGCATAAAAACAACTTGGCCATACCTGGAGTGCCTCAGAGTTGGAGAAACTGGCCTGCAGTGGCTCTCCTTCTGTGCTGCACAGTAGAATCACAAGAGAAGCAGAGCTTTTGAGAAATACCTGGTCACTGGGCCCCTCCCCAGACCAATTAAATTGTATTCTGGTGCATTGGTAAGTAGGGGGTTGGGGGGTAGGGGTGGGCAGGCACTGGGAGTTTTGGAAAGCACCCCAGGTGGTACTAATGTGCAGCTATAGGGGCTAGAAATACTGGGCTAGAGAAGAAAAGATGTGTGTTTGTGTATTTGTTTTTAGTGACCTGCAATCCTTCACAGTGATCCCCATCCCTAATTCACTTAAAAGTTGAACAATATGGGCCTTTTCCAGCTGATCAAAATGTATTTTAGAAAATGGGAACAAATGGCAGTACTCTGAATGCTTACATGAGTTAATGAAACAAAAAAACTTCAGATCTGGGTTGTCCTTGTAGCCTTGATACTCAAAGTGTGGTTTGAGGTTGGGCACCATCAGCCTGACCTGGGAGCTGGTTAGAGGCAGAATGTCAGGCCCGCCCCGAGATCTGCACACGTTGACAAAATCCATCTTTTCCAGCTTCCTCATTTGACAAATAGGGGAAAAGGAAACAGGGTACGAATGAGTTGATGGAACTCCCACCCAGAGACTAACTAGACTCCTATACTAGGAGCCAAGAGACCATGTTGACTGACTCCTGGACTTGTGACTTTTCCACTACGTTACGCTGATACGCCATAAAAAAATGATTGTGGGTGTCTTTCCCTGAGTGGATCCAGATTCTTATCTTCCCTCTATATCAAGGATGTTTCCAGAATGGGGCTTTTAATGATCCACTTACGTTTGAAAAAGGGAGAAAGACTCCTATGATAAAATGTATACATGAAAAGTAGAATTGATCTGTAGAATCTAATTTTACCTTGGCCTTAGAGAAAACCATAGTAGAACTACTGTAAAATCTTTTTTTCTTAAGAAAGGAAAAAAATGCTTTAAGTATCAAGCCATAAAATGGAATTATTTTCTTTAAACTTTGGTGGATAAAAACAAATCTTAAATAACAAAGGTTGGGTGTCACTCCAGTAAAAGTTTCCACTTCAGCTCTGCTTAAAGTTATTGGTCGGTATAAATTTTTACCAGGGTGCAAATTTTTGATGTGAGGAGATATAATTGTTCATGTCTCTTCATAACTGAAATGACTTTGCTGTGCAGCGCTCAATTCTGCCAAAGATGGGAAGACTGAATACTATCAAATCAGGGTCACTTGATCAAGCAGCCTCTTCGGATTAAATGCTGAGGCAAGAGTCTGAGTGTGCCCCCTCACGTGAAGGATGAGGATGGGGCAAGGGTGCTTCTGTAACATCTGGCACTGGGGCAGGGTACAGGCACCACATGTCGCCCCTTGTCAAGCTGAAGGACATCACCTGGTCTGGTCCCATCAACATACCTGGCGTCTGTTGCCCACGTCTGTAGCTTTGCCTGCTGCCCTCAGGGCCATGTTACCTGCACCTGCTTTGTCTCAACTGTCCTTTCTGCTCCGGGAATCTCCCAAACTTACCTGTAGTTCCCCCTGTTCTCCCTACCCTGTTCCTGGCTGGGCCCAGAGAGGCAGAGTGCAAGGCACTGGCATTTCTCAGAGACCTACTGCAGCTGAGCCTGGAGTCTCAGAGTCTAGGAATCTCTCTTGCCTTCCTGGGCGTGGAATGCCTCTCTTTTTGGTGGAAACTGCTCTTACATAATTACACATTTTTTCTGCTCCATGGTTCATGGTAAAAATTCCATGCTCTAATTTGGACAGGTTGTGGCTCTTAATATTTAAAAGGAATGTGTGTGTGTGTGTGTGTGTGTGTGTGTGTGTAAGATTTCAAAAACTCCTTTTTCCTTCAGTGCCAGTCTTGTAGCTAAGTGGTGTCTCCCCGGGTGATTAAAAGCCAGGTGCTGAAAAGGGTCTTCCTCTTTCCAGCCGTGTCACCCACACCCTCAGAGCAGTGCGCAAAGACAGCCCTCAGTATAGGCGGTGGGAACGGAGCAAAGAACAAGGGCAAAAACCTGGACAGTACATTTTTAAACCAAAACATGATCCTGCCGGACTCCTGTAGACCAAACCATATTTTAAGTCCAGTAGGCTATCTTTCAATTTCTTAGGCCTCTATTTATCAGAGGCAGAGAATTCACTTGTATAAACATTTTTCAAGTACTCTGTGCAAGACACTTCATAAGGTCCTGCACAGGATGCATATATAGTCCCTGTCCTCAGGTGTCTATCAGGTACCTCTTGCTGCTGTAACAGACTACAACACATTCAGAAGCTTAAAGCAACACAATTGGATCATCTTAACAGTTCTGGCAGTCAGAAGTTCAAACCTGGTTTCACTGGGGTAAAATCAAGGTGTTGGTAAGCCTGTGTCCTTTCTGGAGAGTCTAAGGGAGGACCCGTTTTCTTGCCTTTTGCAGATTCTAGAGGCTGCCTGCATTCCCTGGATCACTGCCCCTTCCGCCATATTCAAAGCCAGCAGTGTCGCGCCTTTCTTCTCTGACCTCTGCTTCCATCCTTACGTCTTCGCTATCTGACTCTGACCCTCCTGCCTCCGTCTTAATCGGTATCTTGTGATTGAGCACATCAGGTTCCCCCAGATAACCCAGGATAATCTCCCCATCTCATGATCCTTCATTGAGTCACATCTGCAAAGGCCCTTTTAGGATGTAAGGTAGCATATTCACAGGTCCAGGGATGAAGATGTGGACACCTTTGGCAGGGTGGGGGGCATTATTCACCACAAGGGTGCCAGGAGTAGAGGACAAGGATGAGACACAAATGGCTGAGAAATTTCCTGAGATACAAGTTGTTGTTTTTCTTCCTGTATTTTATTCTTTATCTTCCTTCATTTAAGTAGGGAGGCAGGTTCTGACCCTGCCTTAAAGGGGGCAGAAAGCAGAAGTGGCTGGCTGGCGGGACACTTCCCTTTCTGACTTTTGATTTTTAAAAGTCTAAGTGCGGGTTTCCCTGGTGGCGCAGTGGTTGAGAGTCCGCCTGCCGATGTAGGGGACATGGGTTCGTGCCCCAGTCGGGGAAGATCCCGCATGCCGCGGAGCGGCTGGGCCCGTGAGCCATGGCCGCTGAGCCTGCGCGTCCGGAGCCTGTGCTCTGCAACGGGAGAGGCCACAACAGTGAGAGGCCCACGTACCTCAAAAAAAAAAAAAAAGAAAGAAAGACTTTATGGAAGAATTGACATCTAAGCTGATTGGGAGATGTCAGGCCTTAGTGACTGAAAAAACAGTGACAGAAAAAGGGAAGATGGGAGGAAGAATGTCACCCCAGGGGTTGAAATTCAGCAGGTGCTTTGGAAGCCAAGCTGAGTGCCCTGGCCTTAGGATCCACACCCCTATTTTCCTGGAGCAAGGGGAGGGCATTTTTCATGTTGGTCCCCTCTTTCCTCATCCACCCTTCCACCCCCCCAATTCTAGGGAATTGCTTACTAACATTTCCATAGGTCTCTGGGAGACCTTCTGGACATCCCAGGATGGGATGTGTCCAAGGCCATGGACAGTGTGTGTCTGGTGCTCAGACAAGTTGCACTTGACTCACCTGTGTAGAGGTGTGACCTGAAGCTGTGAGACTCGATGGGAGAGAAAGTAGAGATGTAAGAGAGAAAAGTGGTGAAGAGAACCATGAGTTTGATTGTAGGTAGGTGGAGTTTAAAATGCCTCTCCCCAGTAGTCTTTTTTTAGTCAAGTGTTGATTTAGTTTTCCTGGCCAGTCTTCACATCATGACTTAGTAGGCCTGAACTATAATATTCCCAGCAGCAGAGAAATCCCTTTGGATTATGTTGTTTCTATTTGTTCCAGGTTCCAACAGGGGATTCCAAAAACTCATATTTCTCCCAGAAACAAAAGTGCCACTTACTCCCAGCCTCTTACTTACACGGGCCTGACTTTCACATGTGCCCTAGTGACCGTGGTGGAAGATGGGGCAGGGGGGCTTCCTCCTGGCTGTGGGGAGGGAAGGAAACACCTGTGGAGATGGTGGAAGGAAGAGAGATCAGGAGCAGTGAGGCAAAGACCCCTGCCTGCTGGGCGTGCAGGGGAGGAGCTCACGCAGCTGTGGTTCTGGAATAGTGGGTCCCTGGGGGGCTGGGCAGAGCACCTCTGCTTTTCCTGCAAAGATTAGGAAAAATCATCTATAGTATTAATAATTCTTCTTCTTCATTTTTTTTCTCAATTTCACTTCTGACTCTGTCTCCCTTCACCTGTACTGGCAGATAAAAAGGATAACATCAGGTCCCCTGGGTTTCCCGTCTCCTCACATCTTCTTGAATCCAATGTCTATGGTTTGAGTGCTTAAAAGGGGCACTGCAGGTGGGAAGGAGCACGTGGCCCTGGTCTATCTGGCACCTGTGGAGAGAGATGCCCACAGCCCCTGCTGCTTGGCCCATGCTTGGAGCACAGGAATTTTGAGAGGCTGCTTCTTTTTCTTCCATCATTTCACCCATGTGTGGCCTGTTGGTTGAGTTTAACCAAACACAGATACTGCAGTGGACTGAATGTTTATGCTCCTTCCCCCTCCCAATTCATATGTCAAAATCCTAACCCACAAGGTGGGACATTTGGGGGGTGCTTAGGTCATGAGGGTAGAGCCCTCAGGAGTGGGATTAGTGCTTCTATAAAAGAGACCCCAGGGAGCTCCCTCACCCCTTCCACCATGTGAGGGCACAGTGAAAAGATGGTTATGAACAAGGAAGCAGGCCCTCACCAGACACTGAACCTTCTGGTGCCTAGATCTGAGACTTCCCAGCTTCTAGAATTGTGAGACATAAATTTCTGTTGTTCTGTTTCTGTCTGTTGCCCTAGTCTATGGCATTTTTGTTATAGCAGCATAGAAGGACTAAGACGGGTATACAGTTAGTTTGACCTATGCAATTGAGCCAATTACAAATTAAGAGTTTGTAACTTTGGATTTGAAAAATCGGAAGGCAACGCTGGGCCCCTACTCATGCTGGGCAGCTGTCAGCAGACACTGGGTCACACCTGCCCTTCTAGGTGAGCCTTTTCAACCCAAGATGCCATAGCCCACCACTCCTCACTGGTTTTTTACAACCATTTGTGCTTCCCTCACTGATGTCACTTATCTAGCCCCTGTAGGCATCTGAGTTGTAACTCCTGGCCTAGACACAGACATTTCTTTTCTGGAATCTTACCATTTTTACGCCGGTCTCCTGCCCTACACACCAGCTACTGAGAACAGTGTGCAGGTTATTTCTGCTCTCCCACCCTCTCCCTCCGCTCCTCCATTAGGTGGCAACTTTTCCTGTGTTTGTGAGACTCTGCCTTCCCCTTGCTGCTCAATAAGACGTTTTGTTTACGCACATACAAATTCCCTTCCCCTAAGGGTTTGTGCTTTTGGAACACAACAGCCAGAAAGACTGGAAAAGCTATTTTTATTTTTTGTTATATTCCTTGAGGAAATGGACAGAAACTGCTCAAATAAAGGGGAGGGAATAAGGGGGAAAACTCCACTGTAAGTTAATCTATAAAAATATCATGTAGCCATGATTATTTATTTAACAAAATAAGGCACACTCACTGTGACAGTTCAAACATTACAGTGGTGATCCATCAGGAAAAGGAAGTTCCCAGATATGCCAACCATCCAGAGATGACTACTATTCACATATTCTTTCAGAATTGCTCTTTATGATTTTCTTCAGAAATGGGCTTGCACTATTATACTGTTCTATAGCTTGATTTTTTTCACCTTTCTATGTCAGTCCACACTGATTTATCTCATTGTTTTTATTGGTAGCAAGTATCCCTGTACCTGACTGAACCATTGTTTAGTTCTCAAATCCCATAGTGATGGGCCTTTTGGTTGTTTTAGATTTTTATTATAACAGAAGCAGTGAACATTCTTCTACATAATTCTCTGTACAACTCGTGTAAGTATGTCCTGGAAGAGGATCTGCTGGGGCAAGAAGCATGGACATTTAAAATTTTGGTAGATACTACTGACGAATCCCCCAAATTCTACAGTGTCAGTAACATTGAATTAGAATTTCCATTTTTTCCACACCCTTGCCAATATTAAGCTTTATCAAATAAAACTGATTTGAATCATTCCTTACATATTAAAAATATGAATAAAATATACTTTTCTGCCTTAGAAGAGTATAGTAAGTACATTGGCAACAATGGAAACTTTCTTTAATGAGCAAGCATTTTGATGTGTTCCACTAAGGAGATGCTTAATAAAAAATTATCAGCAAGAAGAAACAGAGATGGAGAAGCCTACAGAGACCAAGTCCAGGTGAGGGTGTGGCAGATGAGGCCAGCCTCAAACCAGGTGACGGGGACCAAGGAGGTGTGTGTTTGAGGGGAGAGAAGGGGAGAGTTCATAGAGCTCATCACAATTTGTGATCATTCTATGAATATTCACCTCTTTATTCGACCATAAGCTCTAACATAATGCGTCTACTGGCCAATACAGGGCCCCACATATCATAAATGTTAATAGATGCTTGATGAATGAAATAAAGAAGGAAGAGAAAGAGAGAGGAGGTAGGAAAGGGGAGGAAAAGGGAGAGGTATGGAGGGGAGGGAAGAGCAGAGGGGAGGGGAGGAGAGAAGAGAAGAAAAGAAGGAAGTAAAAAAAAGAGAGAGAGAAATGATACAGAGAGAGAGAGAGAGAGGGAGGGAGGGAGGTGGGATGTAGGACAAAGCCAGCTCGGTGGTGTACACAACATTGAATGGAATCCCACTGGCTATCTGTGCCCTGGGGAGATGAAGGAACCTGGAGTACACTGAAGATCTGGGCAGTAGGGATCAGTAGGTGTCCTAGCTTCTTTATGTGAACAGTCTTCAAGATCATTGTCTATGTTGCTAAGCATTATGGACTTAATTATCAGACATGGGGTAGAAGTACTACCTTATTTGTAAACCCTAGAAGTTATCAGTAAGGATGCTCTGTATATAGTGTCCAGTTGGCCTTGCAGTGGTTTAAGGAGAAAAGCTGTCTAAGATGGAACTAGGCCTGGGACAAAAGTTAAAGTTCAATAAAAAAAATATATTTGAAAAATTAAACATATACATTAGAAAGTATTGATATATTCTAGCTTTCTATTAACAATTTTTTTAGTCAGAATGACCCTGTAACTAAATATAGGATAAATATTTATGAGTAAAATTTATAAATAAAGGATGGTCACATCCTCTAAACACAGAATACCAAAAAACACCTGCAATCTCTGATGGAAAAAGCCACTTAAGCTTTTGTTGACTTGATCATGAATCAGTTAAAATTTTTAAGTTATGGGTTTCAAAGTACTGGAATCAGTTGTAGGAGGTACAAAGGAATGTTAAATATGGTTTATTTACTTACTGTTTGAAATCTAATTGGAAGACAAAATTTAAATACAAGAAACTTGAATAACTTTACTAGATTAGAATATGAGAATTTATCATCATTTAGAAAAGAAAAATTCTTGATGAGGTTTTCAAAGACATTGGAAAGATGGGGCAGTCATTGGCATGTACAGAATTCTGGGTGGGTTCTGGAATGACTCTGGCCTGGGAAATGAGAAATTATATTTGTCTGCTACTGGTCCCACTGCAAGCCCAAGTAGTAAGACAGAAGGTAGACTACAGTATTACCCAGTTACAACTGAAACTTGTTTGATTTGCTTGGGCTTACGCGTATGGCGGACATTTGGAAATTCTGGACTTGCCACCTGCAGAACATTTTAACTAAAAGCAGTAAAATGAACACAGATATTGGACTTTTACCTAGATCATTTTTCTGTACACATGGCCATTTCTGCTTCATACTGAGAGATTTAGCTGGAAACCTTAGGAAGTTCGCATGAGAGAAAAGTTGACTCCAAAAGGAACTCGGAGAACATGAATCTGTGTTCAAAGTTCAGCCACAGTAAAGAAGTAGTTCCGTGTCAGCATGAGTTGCCAATAATAATGTTATAAAAAATGTTTTCCGGAAGCCAACAGTTTTTTTTTTTTTTTTTTTTTTGGTCTGCATGACATAACTGAAACCGTACTTTGTAAACAGAAGTTCTGGATACAGTTTAAAACAATAGATCTCCATTGCGTGACAAATACAAATAGAAAGTTAAAGATTGAGAACTTATTCATTCAAAGGTCACTAAGAAGGTTTCCCACAATTATGGAATTTGAGTAAACAAGTATTCACTGAATACCTTTCATGTGGTCAGCGTTATGAAGGTACGGTGGAGGATGGGAAGGAGGACTAACAAAACACCGTACCTGGTCCCTGACTTTGAGGAGCCTTCGCTGAAAGGGAGGAATAAGCATGAAACTGCTGAGTAACCATACAAAGTAGTGTGGTTATGTATTTACATGAGTCGTGAAATACTGTAAGTGTGATGGGTGGTCACGGAAAGCGAATGTAATGGAGACCAGAGGGGGTTTTCCTGGACTAGACAGGGTGTGCGGAGGGAAACCCAACAGAAAGGGCATTCCAGGAGAGGACTAGCAGGAAGCAGGAACGGCATGTAAGGGAGGGAGGAGGGGACTAGTCTGGCAGAATGATCGGGTCAAAGTGACCAGGTCACTTTCTAGCAGATGGAAGTCCTGGCTTCCCTGGCCACACCTGCTTACTGTATCCATCCGTTTTGCTTTACACCCAACTCCAGAGCTCTGCCCGAAACATTACAGCTGCCCGAAACATTTGCCTCTTCTGAACACTGTGTTCCTCTCTCCCTGCCCAGACTTTTAAAATACTAAGTCAGGAGTTAGACTTCTTGGGTTGAATCCATAGCCTCAGCCAGTACCAGTGTCATTTCTCAGCACTGGCCCTGCCTGAGCGCCCCCCCCCCACCCTTGGGAAATGCTTCTACAGATGGTGATCATTAAGAGTAGAGGAATGAGGAGGTTGGTTTTGTTTGTGCACAAAGAGGAGACACTGAACAGAGACAGGCTAAGATGAAAATACCTTCTGAAAAGAGTTTAAGTAATTGATTCTACAGATAGAGGAGGTGAGACTTGGAATTAGGGGACCATGTCCATGAATGTGGAATTTAAGGAAAGGGGAAGAGAAAGAGGAGTCAAAGAACAGCAATCGAAGAGAAAGGAGACAAGAGAAGATGCACTTATGGAAGCCGTGAGAAGAACAATTTCAAGCTGCAGTGATTTTTACTTGTGAGCCAAATGAGTATCCCATTCCCACATCAGAATCTGGGACTCCTTTGCCTATGGTTTACCAAATGTTTCTCACAAACCCTAACATTTGGTGACCCTGTCAACGCTTTCAGAGGTTCCCGTGGTTTTACTCATTACTGGTAAACTCTCCTGCACACTCACCACTCTTCAAAACTGAAGAGTTGCCCCTTAAACTCAGACGGCCCCAGTTCATGGCCCCAGTTCATGGAGTGCATCTAGTCTGTTTCTCCTTTCTATTTGCCACTAGTCTTTCTGCCACTAGTCTGTTTTCTCCTTTCCTAAAGCAGAAAGGCCAATATATAGTTGTGATGATTTTAAAATTATAGCCATGTATTTTAAACTCTTTGCATTTTTAAATGATGTAGTTCTTGTATGTAATTTCCATTTTCTTTCCTATCTCAACTTCTGCATTTCCAGTTGAAGTTCATGTGTGGTGGACTGCTGATTTATTATGATCCCCTGAGCACGTCCCTTCACCCTCTGTCCCAAGCCTCTCATTCAGGAAATTACCAATTATTTTTTAGTAAAATATCTCAGAATGATACTATAAAACAAATCTATTCCAAGGACTTCTAAATTTATTCAAGATTCTCCATCTTCCTCTCTGATGCCATCACGTTTTTGCTTTCCTAGCTCTCCTTGCTGCTCCCTAAATGTAGCCGTACCCCAGGATTCATGCGGTGGCTCTCTGCTCTTCTCTCTCATGCTATTAATCTACCCTAAGAGCTTTATATATCTCCTCTATACTGATGTCTTCAAATCTGTATCTCTGCTCTTCTCACCTAAACTTTAGTTGTACAGCTTCCGTTGCCCCCTGTTAGGTGTGCCACCGTCAGTCCAAGTTGAGCAAGGCCAGGTTCAACACGGCACCATCTGCCAGTCACTGGGACTCTCGTCTGACCTTTCGCGTTCCCCTGCCCTCGTACAAGTTCAGTTGCCGAGCCCTAAAGATTTTGTCTGCTTCTAACAGGGAGTATCCTATTCTGCCCTCTAAAACAGTCCCTATTAAACTATAATTCCCGTTTGGTTTTATGCTTTTTGAGGATAAAGATTATATCTTGTTCACCTTTAAATCCCTATAATTCTATATGTTTGAAAATAGACATGCAACAAATATTTGTTTGAATCTAGTAGTTGAGTGGCAAAGAGAGTGTTCCATGCTCAAATATATTTATAAAGCCCCGAGTTGAGGTTAATTAGGATTCCTTATTAAATTGCTAGTGGTTATTATTATTAATTCCTAAAGGAGGCATTATATTGTAGTATGCAACTGGGTCCAAACTTTATTGATCTTAGGAACCATTTTTCACAGCACCAATTGCATCTCTCTGAACAAAGTTCCCCAGAACAAAGTTTGTCAAATGTGCGAGGATGACTAACTATTCACACACAAAATGACAAAATACAAAAATAAAACCCACATGGATCAAAATGTTATATATAAAATATATATACATACATATAATACAACTAAAGAACATTAAGAAAATGTAGGTGAATATTTCTCAGCCTTGTGGTGGGGAAGACTTTTCTCAGTATAACATGCATAGCAAGAACCATAAATATTGACATATGTGACTATATATATTTAAAAATTTTAAATGTTCCTATGCATTTAGAAAACTGTGAAATTAATTCCAACACCAGAAGATAGAAAGTAGTGAATAAAACATTGCAATGTATGTGACAGATAAAGAATGGATATCCTTATTATATAAAAAACTCTTAAAAATTAAGAAAAAGATGAACATCTCAAAAGAAAAATGGGAAAAAGACATACACAAGCAATTCACAAAAGAAGAAATACCTACAGATGGCCAAAAAGCACATGAAAAGATGCTCAATATCACTAATTATTAGAGAAATGCAAATCAAGACTACAATGAAGTATCACCTCACACCAGTCAGAATGGCCATCATCAAAAAATCTACAAGCAATAAATGCTGGAGAGGGTGTGGAGAAAAGGGAACCCTCCTACACTGTTGGTGGGAATGTAAATTGGTACAACCATTATGGAGAACAGTATGGAGTTTACTTAAAAATCTAAATATAGAACTAACATATGACCTGGTAATCCCATTCCTGGGCATATATCTGGAGAAAACCGTAATTCAAAAAGATACATGCACCCCAGTGTTCACTGCAGCACTATTTACAATAGCCAAGACATGGAAGCAACTTAAATGTCCATCGACAGATGAATGGATAAAGAAGATGTGGTACATATATACAATGGAATATTACTCAACCATAAAAAAGAATGAAATAACGCCATTTGTGGCAGCACAGATGGACCTAGAGATTATCATACTAAGTGAAGTAAGTCAGACAGAGAAAGACAAATATCATATGATATCACTTACATGTGGAATCTAATAAAAATAAGACAAATGAAGTTATTTACAAAACAGAAACAGACTTACAGATCTCAAAATCAAACTTATGGCTACCAAACAGGAAATGTGGGGGGAAGGGACAAATTAGGAGACTGGGATTAACATATACCACTACTATATATAAAATAGATAACTAATAAGGACCTACTGTATAGCACAGGGAACCCTACTCTATATTCTGTAATAACTTTTATGGGAAAAGAATCTCTGAAAGAATAGATATATATATGTATATATATGTATAACATATACATGTATTATATGTTGTTATATATGTATATATACATATATGTATATATGTAGTTATATATGTATATATATTATATGTAGTTATATATTTAGGTATAACTAATTCACTTTACTGTGCACCTGAAACTAACACAACATTGTAAGTCTACTCCAATAAAAATTTTAAAAAAAGAAAAGAAACAAAAAAATAAAAAATGAAACAAACAAAAAAAAGAAATACCAATGGTCAATAATGTTTGGGAAAAAAATTCAACCCAGCTATGTATTTAGTTAAATCCAAATTAATATAAAAGATTTGATGAGAATGTGGGGAAAAATAGACATTCTGTTACATTGATGGTGGAGGAGCAAATTTGTGTAGTTATTTGAAGAGAAATTTGGCAGTATTTATCAAAAGCTTTTACCCAAAAACTCTACTTAAATGGATTTATGTTAATAAATTATTAAAATAAGTATTCAAAATGAATGTATAAGGGTATTCATCATAATATTGTTTATAATAGTAAAAAAAATTGGAAAAAGCCTAATTGTCCAATTCCAAATGGAATTTATACATCAACATTTAACAGGAGTTTCTCTGGATTAGGGTTAGAGGTAATCTGATTTTTTTCTTTGCACTTTTTTTGTGTGCGTGTTTCCACACTTTTTAGTTTCAACAATGCATTACTTTTTTTTTTTTTTCTTTTTAGAAATAAGTGACTTACTGTTATTTTTAAAAGCGGGCAATATAATGTAATACTCAAGTTTCTGAATGAGGGAATAGAGTTTATTAACCCAAATATCTGATAACATCGCTTTTTTCATATATTAGTTCCCCTTTTAATTTTCATTCCTATTCTTCCCCTTCTAATAAAACACAACAGAGAAAAAAAATGTCTTCTAGATGTGGTTTTCTAATTCCCCTACTACAAATCCTCCTCTTCCCTGAATAATCCAGCCCTCCAATCTGCCTCTGGGTGAACTTCCTCTCTTTGAATGTCAAGTTTCTTGGCTCCCTGTACTCCAACTCCAGCTCCACTCCTGAATATAGTCAGGAAGGAAGCCTCAAAGCAGTCCAAATGCTGTCTATGGAGTCAAGGCCTTCTCTCTCCGAGAAACCAGGAGATTATTAGTCTAACTCATGTGACAAGTGCCTGTTCAAATTAGAGTGACAAATCTTACTTAACTGGTAGCACTGTTTGCATACAGATCTGTCCTCAGCCTAAGGATCTGCCCCTGGGGGTTGAGTAAGGATGAAAGATGTGTTTTCAATTTGCTGCAAGGTAACTGCTTCTCTGAAATCAGGTTAATCATCACAAAAGACTTGGTGGATCATTCTTTGGCTTCCGTCACAAGCATATTTTCTTTCACTCTCTGACCTCCCCAGACTCTGCTCTGACTCCTGTCACTACCAGATTCCTAACTGTGTTACCCAAGGTTCTGACCTCAGCCCTTCCCAAACACTTTCTGCCCTGGCTGTCACATCTTCAGCCCTCACCTGTCAGCCAATGGCAACCGAAGCTTTGTCTCCAGTCCAGTGGCTTTCCTGGTCCCAATTCCACGTGCCCAACCCACTGATGAAAAGCTACTCCAGGCTGTCCACCTGGTGCCTCAGACTCAATACATTAGGTCTGAAATCAACAAACCACGTCTTCCCCAAACCCCCAGACCTTCCTGTTTCTGAAGCAAAACTTCCTTTTTCCTTTTCATTAATCCCAAAACCTCAGTCACTTTTAGCTAATTTCTCTTTTCCTTCCTGTTTGAAACTCTCCCTACCTCCCATCCTCCAGTCCAGTCAAATACTTCTTCATACTTCCATCCATCTTTTTTCCTCTAGTGCTACCATCTTCTCCCAAGCTCAGCTCCGTCACTTATGCACAGAGGGTGTGGTGACCTCTTGAGTCTTCCCTGTCATCCCACCTCTAATGATTCCCCAACTCACCACCAAGCAAACCTGCTTCGATCCTGTAATTCCTCCACTCAAGCCCAGGGAAGGATCCTATCAAGTCCAGTCCTTCAAGCCTGTCATTCAAGGCCTTCTATCATCTTGCCCCAACCTACCTTTCAACCCCTATATCTTACTACTTTGTAATACAAATTTAGCATCTAGTTCACCAGATATTTTGACCATTCTCCTATCCCACCTTGTCCTTCTTATCTCCACACTTTGGCAAAACCTCTTCTCTCATATTTCTTTTCCTCTACATAAGTACCACATCCTCCTTAAATTATGATGGCTAGGTTCCTATAGTGGACTTGGCTTCAAATGGCATTTAACCCATTCTCTACTGCATTACTGTTTATGTTCATATCTAGTCTCCTCCACAGGATTAAAGGCTTTGTCTTGTACATCTATATATACCCCACATCTCCTGGCACATATTAAGTACTAACTATTAAGTACTTGTTTAATGAGGAAATGAATGAACACTTAGATCAAGTTGGCAACTTATCTTTGAGCCTTTCTGTCTCTTAGTAGGAATCACTTCGGGATGGCCAATTGGCTGTAGCATCAAAGTCAGCCTATTTTAGCAAAGATGCTCACGTACAGCTACCATCTTGCAGTGTGACTTTTGTCTCTAATAAAACAAATTGTTGTGATATTTTAGCGGAGAAGACACCAGAAAAAAATTTGCCATATGGGCAGGAGTAGGGCCAACTCTTCTGCCTTTGGCGGTTATGTTTGTTGTCTGTGTGGCAAACCCTCTCACCTTCTTTCTGGTAACGGACCCTGCATACTTTCTCTGGCCCTATTGCCCACCAGCAAGAAGAATGGGAATGTGACAGGTAAGATCCAGTCATAGGAGTCTATTTGTACTTGGGCGCTGAGCTCAAATCACACCAGTTAGATACTTCACGGAGACTTTCTTCTGGAGCTAGAAGGGAAGTGTTTTTAAGGGTATTACCTCAGAACTACCATGGACCACATCTCCAATTAGAAAAAAATAGCCTCCTTATTGCCAAAACCCATTATTTGGCAATCCAAGTAATAGTCACACAGGTATCTTGAATTTTATGTATCCTAAATGGAGCTCTCTATTGCTCTAATGTATTTTTCTCCCAGTCTTTCACATCAAAAGAAATGGCACCAGGATCCACCTGATTACTCTAGCGGAGGAGCTTTGATTTCCTCTTTCCTTCCTCTCCCATAATTAATCTCTCAACAAATTCTATTTATTTTCAGTCCAAATCTGGCCCTTTCCTTATCTTCTCTGTCACAGAACAAACTCTCTGCTGCCCACCGGCAGTTGTTTGTCCAGCCTCATTTCATACCAGTCCTCTTCCTGTTCAGTAAGCTCCGGCCACACTGGCTTCCTTTCTGCTCCTCTGATGACCCTTTCTAACGACTTCACACTTTTGCATTTGTTGTTCTTTCTACCTAGAACATTCTTTCCATGACTCTGTAATAGCTAATCATTCTCAGGTCTCAGTTCAAATGTCACTTCTTTAAGAGGTCTCACCTGGCAGCCTATAAAGCCTTCTCCCTCTTCAGCTTCTCCTCACTTCTTCATCCTGTTCGTTTCTTTATGGCACTTATGACAATGAATAATTATCTTTAATTTGTTTGCCTTTGCAGGCTTTTACTGGAATGTAAGCTCCTCAAGTGTGGACTCTTTTCTGGTCTTCTGTTCTATGTTTAGTAGGTTCAAGGCACTTAATGAATGTTTATGGAATTATTATAACAAAGTAATTCTCTGCAATATTTCCACTCTTTCTTGAAACTTCTCCTCTTTCAATATCTGATACATAGAATTCTGTCTGTTACCTGCCTTGTTTTTCTTCCTCTTCCATCTTCTAAGAGTAAATGTTCTCTAAGGCTCCACCTTTGATCTTCTTCTCTTTGGTTTACACTCTAGAAAATAAATTCCATGAAGGCAAGACTTCTGTTACCATTATGTCCCTAAGACCTCAGACAGTGTTTGGTATAGAATAAGAGCTCAATAAAAGTTAACTGAATAAATGAAAGATTCCTTTCCCATGGTTCTGGCATGGCTTCAATTCTTCATGCGTGGGACACAGCCATTTCTCTATCCAGCCCTGACTGATCTTCTGATCATCTGTCCTGCACTTTCAATTCCTACCTGGTGTTTACCCCTGAACTTCTTGTGAACATGTCCATGTTGGTATTGTATTCATCACTTTCCCTTAAAGGCCTCTTCCTCCTCAGTTCCTTTCTGAGCTCCATTATCATTTCTGACGCTGACACCATCATTTTTCTAATCATCCAGGGTGAAAATCTTAGAGTCATTTTTACTTCTTTTCTCACTTATTCCCCACATTTATTTGTTTACCAACTTTTGTTAATCTCACTTCCCCCCATTCGTCCCCTTTCCCCTAGCCCCTCTGTCCCTCTCTAATTCAGTTCTCTCCCTCTTGACTGGAGTTCTTGGCCTCCATAGTTTCCAACCTCCTTAATATTCTTTCTCACTCATGCTGATCCACTTTCAATCCTCACTGCAGACCACTTCTAGACTTCTTTATCGAAAGCACCCTCCTGCTTGAAAACATCGATTGTTCTCTGGAATGAATAGAATCAAATCTAGGCTGGAAATTTAAAGTTCTTCATTATCCATCTCAAACTTCCATTCTGACTGCATCTTCTCCTACCTCCTTTCAAGCTTCATCCTCCCTAGGAGTCCTGCATTAGTGAACATTCCTGTGTCCATCTTGTGCTCTTCTTCTCTGATACCTGTACTCATACTATTCACTCTGTCTCCAATTGCTGTAGTTGTTTTAATTTCCTATGGCACTCAATTCTGCTTTGTATGATACCTATTTGATTGGATCCTATTTATCCCATTAAAACATAAACTCCTTGAGTACAGGAACTATGTCTAATTCATGGTTTTACCCTCCATAGGTCCAATAAAGTGTCTAGCACTTATCTATTGAATGCTGAGAGGCACTGTAAGAGGGTAGTTAAGGGTATGGAGGACTTGGATCCAAATTCCAGCGAGTCTGAGCATGTAATAAACCTTACTAAGACTCGCTTTCCTGAAAAATTGGAAGAATGTTGTCTACTTCATATGGTTGTTGGGAGAATTAAATGGAATAGTGCATATAGAGCACCTGGTGCCTAATAAGTGCTATTGTAAAATGAAAGAGACCAACTTTGTCCTTTTCCTTGATCAGGAGGAAGTATAAAATCTAAAGAATCCACTAAGCATGAAAAGCTGCCTTCCTTTCTCCTACTCTATGTGTACACATTCAATGCCTTGCGTTTATGAAGAGCCCAACGAGATTGATACGCCTTACAGATGGACTAGGCCAACAAGCAGGCCCTGGCGGCTGCCTTGCCATCACTGCTTCTAAGCATCCCTGCTACTTTTGCTTTATGGGACTAAGTACCTGATATCATTCAGAGTTTTCTGATTTTCAGACTTTGTTCCGGTTGTAGTTCCCCTACTGACTCTGCTATCATGTTGGGCCAGTCATGTTGTTGGTGAATTCCTGAGTCAATTCCTTGCTATTATTACTTCATTTTCTAGCCAAGAACCTGGACCTTTCCTTGCCAGTAGTGCAGGCAGCTCTGGTCCAAAGAATTCAGAAGACTGAACTCCAAGCCAGGTACACAGGATTAGGAGATCACATGAGGGTCAAAGTGGAGGGTGAGAGTTCAGATGCTATAACAAGTGGCTGTCAAGCCAACTTCTTCAGAAAGTGTTATTTTCCTTTAAAGGAGTGATTGGTGATCCAACTCCTTGAGAAGGCTAAGAGAAAGGCAGAAGATTCAATCTCACAGTGTCCCAAGTTACAGAGAGGTCAAGAAGAATAAGGATCAAGAGAAGGCCATTCGGCTTGGACACTAGGAGGTTAGTAGACTCTGGGTGAGAAGTTTTAGTGGCATAGTAAAGGCAGAGTTGTCTTCTGTGTCAGCTGGTCAACAAGTATTTATTGAACACCAGAGCCTGTGCTAGGCATGGAGGCATAATATAGAAGAAAACAGACATGGTACCAGACACTCTATGAAGAGGTACAGGAAATGTCAGTTACAGCCATTTCTTTGAGGAATTAAGGCAAACCCACAGGAAAAGTTCAATATAAATTATGTAATTCTACATAATGGATCATTTCCACTCTCATAACAGGTTATAGTATATTCATAGAATTTCAGAGTTTAAAAGAAGCTTAATGACTTTCAAGTCTCTCTTTTAATATGAGGAAACTAAAGCCACAGAAACAAATCTGGCCAATGTCACATAGCTTCCCCCCTTTCCACTGTGCCGATTTCACTTGTTATAATAATAGTTTTAGGTCGTTGTTGTAAAAATCTAATGAGAAGTTTCATGTATTTCTTATGAAAATTATAACTTAAACACAGAATGACATTAACCATCTTCATGATTTTCATGGATAGCACCTTAGCAAGTATAATATGATCCAGTAACCCCACTTTTGGGTATATATCCAAAGGAATTAAAATCAGGATCTTGAAGAGATATCTGCACTCCTATGTTCATTGCAGCATTATTCACAATAGCCAAGATGTGGAATCAACTTAAATGTCTATCAACAGAGGCACAGAGAAAGAAAATGTGGTATACACACACAGTGGAATATTATTCAGCCTTTAAAAAGAAGGAAATCCTGCCATTTGTGACACTATGGATGGACCTAGAGGACATTATGCTACCTGAAATAAGCCAGACACAGAAGGACAAATATTACATGATGCCACTTACATGAGGAATCTAAAATAGTCAAATCCATAGGAGCTGAGAGTGGAATGGTGGTTACCAGGGGCTGGGGGAGAGGATAATGGGGAGGTAGTAGTCAAAGGGTACTAAGTTTCAGTTATGCAAGATGAATAAGTCCTAGAGATCTACTACACAGTGTAGTGCCTAAAGGTAATAATACTGTCTTGTATTCTTAAAAATTTGCTAAGAGGGTAGAACTTACGTTAAGCATTCTTATCATACACATGCAAATAAAAAATAATAATAACGATAATGATAAAGAAGGTGGGAGAAAACTTTTGGAGGCGATAGATATGTTTATGGAATAGATTGTGGTGATGTTTCACGGATGTATACTTATTTCCAAACTCATCACATTGTACACATTAAGTATGTGTAGCGGTTTCTATGTCAATCATACCTCAATTAAGTGGTTAAGAAAAAAACAGTCCTAATTCCTACCTTCCCTAGCAACTGAAAAAGGAGACGATGATGGGGATGTCATAAAACAACTTCACTAGCCTATGTATTGTTCTGCTCCAGTAAAATGAAAATCCTAATCCGTTGACACTTTTTAAATGTTCTGAGACCCTTGGTTGGGTGGAGCAGTAGATACCTGTAAAGTGGTCACTTCCTGGCTTGGTGTTCTTTGATACGCTGAGAACTAGATGCCACGTTTGGCCACAGGGTAAATTAACGTTCTATTAGTTGTGTGACTTTACTGAACAGCAATTCATTTGTGGCTTGCCTTGTAATTTCCAGGTTTCTCATACCCTTAAAAAATGCTGAGTAATCTACTGTGGAAACAAACTTAATTCAATTTAGCTCCACTTTGGAGAAAAGGTTATAAGGACAGTGTATGTCTGGTCTATTAATACACAGTTGCTCCTGTTCGTAATGGATGTTTATGATTCATTGCTTATTGAGGAACCACTTCTATGGAAAATTGCCAAATATCTTCCAAAAATCCAAACAAAATGTCTTGGCTCCCTGATTTTGGGATTAGATCTGAATGTCTCATTCTCAAGTTGCTCAGGGCCACACATCAAGCTGTTGAGAGAAAAGACCAAGGAGACTTAGGAAGCTAAGCCTAGGCCTGGGGGTACAGAGCACCAAACTCAGAACCCAGGTCCTGCTAAAGTTCTCAGAGGAGAAAGCTCTCCTAAGGCTAGGCTGGGAGGAGGGGTGATGCAGCGGCTGTAAGGGTTCTTGTGGAATGTTTTCAAGGCATGGCAGACCAGAGAGGATCTATCTATATCTTCCTACGCCAGGCTTAAGGGGCCGCTGGCCAACCTCATTCTTAGAGCACCGGTCCCATATGAAGCTCCATGGAAATGTTAAGGAAAACAACTTCGGGAAATACTAGCTTAAACAAAATTAAACAAGTTTCTTTATTGAAGGATTTCTATGAGCCTTCAATATATATTCATATTCATTATGATTCATTGTGAATCTTCAGTAGAATGTTATTTTTTTCCAAATTTATTTGACCAGGAGATCTCCCCTCACTTTTTGGTAGTACAACTATTAGCATTTGAAGAACTGTTTATGGGGTTTATGAAATTCCAATCTTGAGAAAAAAACAGGAAGCTCCAAACTGACTTTGATTTGAAGAGTCTCCAGGACTTTCTGACGGCCACCTCAAAATGAATGGCAGGTCTAACTCTTAGTTTTGTTTTATTTTGTTTTCATCTTTCCCTTTGGATTTTGGGTCTGGGCAGTGGGTCCCAAAGCCTAGAATGGCTCCCGAAGAGATCCAGTCTCCCTGAGGGCTTTGGACCGCAGCAAGTGTGTAGCTGATTGGCTCTACTGGAGCTGTGTAAAATATGCAGTGTGGTCGAGTGCTTGAGAGCACTAGCTCCGGAGCTGTGCAACTTGGATAAGTTACTTTATCTGTGTCTCAAATTCCTCACCTGTAAAATGGGGATCATAATAGCTTCTAACCCATGTGGTTATGTGACGATTCGATGACTTAATACTTTAAAAGCACATAAAACAGTACTTGGCACACAGTAAATGCTAAAAACCGTTAGCTATTATTGGGTCTGGACTTCAGTCTCTGAGGCTGTCCTATACATGGAGATGGTAGGAAGGGAAGCTCTTTGTCTCTGCATTTGCCCAGGTGAGAGGCTCTCAACTGGTGGATTCAGTCTAAGTGTAAATTAGCAACAAAATTTTCTCGTAAATGCAATCTTGCCCCTCAAAACTGACCACACATAAACAGCATCATTAGGGAATGCCTGGAAACATACGCTTTCTTCTCAGAAAAGGTAAGCATTTGTTTCTCTCTGAATGAAATGTGATACCTGGCTTATATGATTATTTATGGCACTGTACCTTTGTGTTTATGAAATGTTCAAGAAGCACAGATCATCTTCATAGAAAATAAAAGTATCCATAAGGCTGAATAAGTTTTCCTCATCTCATCTCACTATGACCTTCAGAACTTGCTTATTCGATTTAATAGTTACTGGTGCTGATACACAAATTGTGGGCTGCTTCCTTCTGATCCAGCTTCAGCAGTACAACTTTGAATGGGGGAGAATCTAAGGCTTCTGGCCCATTCTGGAATGACGTCAGGTCATCTAAAGTTTAGAGGATATCTATGAAGACAGGAATGGAAAACACATTATACTTATTCCCACTACGTTCGGCTGAAGTTAAGCTCGTATGTATTTTTTTGCCAGATAATACCATCTAATGGTGGTCTATGTTGAGATAACCTGATTTATTTTAACTGAGTTAAATCAACTCAATAAATCCAACAATTTAATGAGTTTAACTAAAGTTATGTATCAGTTCTCACATTTTCCCCGAGCAAATGTGAATGAAAGTCATAGCATTATCTCTTTCGTGGATGGAAAATGAGACAACAACAAAAAGCAAAACAAATTTAGCTATGAATAGTCATTAGAGAACTCTTCATCGATTCATAATCTGCACTTATCATTGATTTACTTTGCTCTTAACATTGGATTATTTTCTTTTCTCTCATATCTTTCTAGGTAATGTATGATTGCACATATAAACAGTTGGAATGAAATGCTTTAATATGTTAACAGTTTATATTAATATTTAATATGTTAATAATTAAAATCATGTTTAGTAATTCAGAAGTTTAGGTCATATAGGTTATCTCTGCTGGGTTCTAGATCAGTGATGTTATTTAAGCGGGTTTCCTTGAAGAAATCACAGGATAGCTAAAATATTAAGATTCTTGGTTTACAGCTGGAAGTTAGATAAACACAGTATGGTAACATCAGTTATCTTCTAAAGATCCAACACTTGGATTGAGCAGTCTTTATTAATATAAAATAAGAAAACTAGTGAATTTATTTGCAGTTTGATAGAAGAACAGTCCTTGGATTATGAAAGATGAGAAAATGTTATCCTAAGATTTCCCCGGGGGATCTAAGATTTAACTAAATACCTTGGGTTGAAGGGAGTATATACCAATAAAATTGGAAGTTATTTATGGTAGGTAAATTATAATATGTAACTATATATATATAATCATTAACTGATTAACAAAATTATAATTAATAAAGCAAGCAAGGAAGCAATGTCCTAATGTCCTATAAATAAATGTATATTAATCATTCCACAAGATGATATAATCCATCAACAATCCTTAGTCTTGCTGAATCTCTCTGTCACCCCCAAGGTCAAAGCAGTTTGAGGATAGATTCTGCACCTAAGGATGCTAGAGTCATATTTAGATTAAAAGCTAGAAACAAAAATTCCACTTCTTGGTGTAAATCTTAGAGAAAATTGCACATGTACACCTAAAGTAATGCACAAGGAAGTTCACTGCAGCAGTATGATCTATAATATTTGAAAGTTTACAGTTTTTTTTTTTTTTTTTTTTTTTGCGGTACGCGGGCCTCTCACTGCTGTGGCCTCTCCCGTTGCGGAGCACAGGCTCCGGACGTGCAGACTCAGCAGCCATGGCTCATGGGCCCAGCCGCTCCGCGGCATGTGGGATCTTCCCGCACCGGGGCACGAACCCGTGTCCCCTGCATCGGCAGGCAGACTCTCAACCACTGCGCCACCAGGGAAGCCCCAGTTTACAGTTTTAAAATGCCCACCAGTAGGTGAAACGGATGAACAAATTATAGAGTATTCTCATGATGGAATATGATCAATAGTTAAACTGAATAAACTAGATCTATATTATGAATCTTGAAAAAACAATATTAAGTGACAAAAACATGTTGCAGGCTGATACTTTATAGTGTGATAAGACTTGGATAACTTATTGTAAAATTTAAGATGCACAAAACCATACTGTGTGTTATTTGTGGATGTATACTTTTCATATACATATATATTTGTATATATTTCACATACATATGCTTTTCATATATATGAAGTTAACTTTTCATTTATATATAGTAAACTCAGGAAAGTAGTTGCTTCCAGGAGGGAAGGAGAATAGCTTCAGGGAAGGATATAAAAGGGACTTCAACTGTATGTGTCATGTTTTATTCTTAACTAGCAAATATATTAATCGTATGTTAAACTTTTAAAATTCTGAGTGGTAGGTAAGGTATCATTGTATAATAATACGCTGCACTTCACATGCACTTAAAATATTTCATAATAAAAAAAGGATTAAGCCATAGGTACAGGCTCTTTTAGACTCACTACTGTTATTCCACCTTTAAAGGATAAGGAAACAGAAAGGCTTTTTCCAAGGAGGATACATTTGCCTAGCCAAAGCCAAGAGACAATCCAATCTCTTCTTTTGGACAGAAGAGGCAAGATATTTTATTATTGCTCCAAGACAAGTTTGCAATCTGGAAGGACTTCTAGTTAATACTCTTCTAGGAGTGTTAATTTGGGGAATTCAAGTAATGCACTGTTGTTTGTAAATAAACTTGAGTCTGATCTTTTATCCAAGTTTATGTGTGCTTGGGGGAGCCCTGCCTAATTTCCCTGGCCCCGGTCTTTCCCAGCTTTTCCCAGCTGGCCCTCAGCTCTCTCTATCAGCAAATGGAGCACTGCTGACTCCGGCAGGGGGTCCCTAACCAGCTTCTCTCCCTGCCTCACCACCTCTGTTTGGCCCATCTTGATAAGGACCTCGTTTTCCTGCCAGATTAACGCATGACAAGGCGTGTGTGTGTGCGTGCGTGCGTGTGTGTGTGTGTGTGTGTGTGTGTGTGTGTGTGTGTGTGTGTGTGTGT
>NW_020837954.1:26840853-26907181 GCF_003676395.1 Aethalodelphis obliquidens | reverse complement strand
TGTGTGTGTGTGTGTGTGTGTGTGTGTGTGTGTGTGTGTGTGTGTGTCCCTAGAGATTCTGTCCACGCCTGACTGACTCTCCACACCTGAAGCTGGCTCCAGCCCCAAACCTTCAAGTCCTCTCTTGCTGCCAATAATTCAGCTGTTTCTCTTCATGAGCTCCCAGGATTCTATTGCATTTGGGAAAAATACATTTCTCTTGCATTTGGCCTGGCCATCACTTCCCCAGCCAAGGCCAGATGTCCTGGTATTAGATGTCTACTCACAGCCTGGGCTTCTCCTTTGAGGTCTCATCACAGCTGCAGTTAAATAATTAATTTCACAATTAGTTTAATGTTTGCTTCCTCATCTCTAATGTAGGCTCCCATGAGGGCCTGGACAATGTTCCCAACATGGTGAGCAGCACCATGATTAATGAATGACTGAGTGAAAGCAAACTTTGTTTATACACAGAAAATTGTATATGTATATTTTAAGAATAAAAGTGGAATGTCCTAAAATTTTAGTTTTTACAAGTTGTCCCTTTTAAATGTTTTCAAAAAATTTTGAAAATATATTCATAAAATAGCTGATTATAATGAACTCTTTATGCAAATACTTCTCTGTGAGTGTAAATAGTGATTAACATTTTGCCGTATTTCATCTTTTTTTTAATCTATACTTTGTTTTGCTGAAGCATTTAAAGCAAATCCTAGATGTCATGACACTTCATCCCTAAATACTACAGTACAGTATAAATGCGAAATACAGCTCCACACAAAAAGCTCATTTTCCTAATCGCACATAACAAAATTGAGAACAATCCTTCCATCTAATATTCAGTGTGCTTTCAATTTTTCTGATTGCCTTTCTACAACTGTAAGAAAATTCTTTCTACAGTTGCTTAGATTCAGGATTGACTTTTTTTTAACCATTTTTAAAAATTGAAGTATAGTTAATTTACAATGTTGTGTTAGCTCCTGGTGTACAGCAAAGTGATTCAGTTATATATATACATATGTATGTATGTATGTATGTATATTCTTTTTCAGATTCTTTCCATTATAAGTCATTACAAGACATTGAATATAGTTCCCTGCGTTATACAGTAGGTCCCTGTTGTTTATCTGTTTTATACATAGTAGTGTTTATATGTTAATCCCAAACTTCTAATTTATCGCCCCCTCCTCATCACCCCATTATGCCCTTTGGCAAGCATAAATTTGTTTTCTATATCTGTGAGACTATTCCTGTTTTGTAAAATAGTTAATTTATATCATTTTTTAGATTCTACATATAAGTGATATTTTATGATATTTGTCTTTCTCTGTCTGACTTACTTAGTATGATAATCTCTACGTCCATCCATGTCACTGCAAATGGTATTATTTCATTCTTTTTTACAGGACTTTTTTTTTTTTGCGGTACACGGGCCTCTCACCGTTGTGGCCTCTCCCATTGCGGAGCACAGGCTCCGGACGTGCAGGCTCAGCGGCCACGGCTCACAGGCCCAGCCGCTCCGCGGCATGTGGGATCTTCCCTGACCAGGGCACGAACCCGTGTCCCCTGCATCGGCAGGCGGACTCTCAACCACTGCACCACAAGGGAAGCCCAGGATTGACTTTTTGACAAGACTATTTCATAGGTGATGCCACATCCTTCAGATTGCAGCAGCTGAGGAGTGTCACCATAGCTAATTGTCTTTGTGTTGGCAAGATTTATCTGTGTGGTGAAGGTAACAGCCTAGTCTCTCCAATATAAAGTTGTTCTTTCCTCCTTATAACAAATAAGTAATCAATGCTTGGCACCCTGCAAATATCTAGTTCCCATTGACCTTTCTTCTAGAGTTTTAGCATTTGTTGATGACCATAGCCTGAATCAATTACTTCATTAGGGATCATAGAATAGATGTTTTTGGATTTTATCATTCCTTTATACACTTAGCAGCTCTAAACATTCAGTAATGTGGTACTTTCTGGCATCTATTACAGCTATGTGGATATTTAGAAATAGAACTTTTGTAGGAAAGGCACCATAAATGTGCCAATTCTTCCCCTTTCATTACCATTGTAGAAAGAGAGTTCATGTACAAGCTAATTTCAATGGACACAGATTATTTTTTGAGGGCTTTTTTGAGTATTTTACAAATACCTGGATTTTTAAATATTTAGTATGATTTCAGTCAGTTAGTCTTGATTCTTTTTGATTCGCAAGTTGACTGTGGAGAACACATTCAAGCTGGCTCCCTCATTCTTTAGAATTGACTGTGTTCATCTTTAAAACACTTCATTACTTTCTGGCACAACAGAATGCTCAGGGTCATGTTATACATTCCCTTCCTTCCTTCCTTCCTTCCTCTCTGTCTTTTTTTCTCTGCAAAACTTAGTCATTCCTCCAAGAATCCTCTTTGGTGTTTGTGGTTTTTCTCTGGGAGTGGGGATGGTATTTAGAGATCTAACTCTAAGTATTGCAAATGATCATTGTTATCGGATTTTTCAGTGGTCAGAGGCAGAAAATATACTTTAAAAATTATGAGGTCATACTGATATTTCCAGTAAAAATATGATTACAGAATTCTTACTTAAATTGTTTGATTTTATTCTACTATCTATTTTTAACCTAAAAATGTTGTTTCCCTATAACATTATTGCTTATTTATTTTATCCTGCCATATATAAAAGTTTCAAAATAACAGTAATAACAATATGAATATTACTGTTACTAACAAAACTAATAAATGATGCTGAAACTTATTTGTAGTTACTGACTATATCCCATCAATTATATGTGGTCAAACAACTGTGTTCTGAAGTTACTTGAAGTTTTGCCTTTCTCTGTGAAGTTATGTTACCAATATGACATACAATTAGTTTCATTTATTCCAATTTGCTTTCAGTCTATAGAGATTTCTCTTTTCATTTTGACTTAATTTTATTGTTTGAATGAGTTAAAAGAAGTACACATCTCCTGGGCAAACTATAAGAAGGTATCTTAAGAGAAATATTGCCTCCATCCCTGATCCTTCCATTCTGTTTCCTACCTCTTCTATGTGTAACAATTTTTATTAATTTTTGATTTAAACTTTTAGTGTTTATGCTGTGAAAATATAAGGACATATATATGTATGTATGTATTCCCCTTTGTTACCTAAAATATAGGATATTAACACACTATTCTTCACTTTGCTTTTTAAAATAATAACTTAAAAATACTTTCTGAACGTCATTCTGTATCAATAAATCAAGTACTGCCTTAATTATTTTTTATAGCTGCATAGATTCAACTGTGTGGAGGCATTTTGTTTTTTTTTAAACCAGTATCCCATTGATGGACATTTGAGTTGATTCCAATCTTCTGCTATTATAAATAATGTTGCAATAAATAATTTGTGTATATATAATTTTTTCCTTTGGGATACATTTCTAAAAGTGGGATGACTGGGTCAAGGGTAAATACATATCATTTTTCTAGTTATTGCTAAATGCCCCTCTTCAGGGGTTGCACAATTATGCATTCCCACCAACAATGTATAAGAGTTCCAGTTCCTCCACAACAGAGGAAATTGTAGGAGTTTGGATTTTTGTCAATCTGTTGGTAGAGAAATAATATCTCATTGTATTATTTTTAACATCTTTATTGGAATATAATTGCTTTACAATGGTGTGTTAGCTTCTGCTTTATAACAAAGTGAATCAGCTATATATATACATATATCCCCATATCTCCTCTTTTTATTTATTTATTAAAAAAAATTTTTTTACATCTTTATTGGAGTATAATTGCTTTTTTTTTAATCTCGTTGTATTTTAATTTTTCTTAGTGTAAGTGAGGTTGAAATTTTTTCCTATGTTTAAAGGTCATATGTTTTTATTTTTCTAGAAATTATCTATTCATGGCTCTTCCAAATTTTCTATCAGGTTGTCAATCATTTTCCCCTCAGTTTTACTGAGATATAATTGACATATAACATTGTGTAAGTTTAAGATGTACAAGGTGATGATCTGACACACATATATATTGCAAAATGACTAGTATAATAAGATTAGTTAACACCTCCATCACCTCACGTAATTACTGTTTTGTTGTTGTGAAAACATTTAAGATCTACTTGCTTAGCAACTTCCAAGAACATACTATAGTATTGTTAACTATAGTCATCATGCTGTACATGGATCATCTTATAACTGGAGGTCTGTATCCTCATTCCTCCACCCAGGTTGCCAGTCTTTTTTTCTCAGTCTATAATATAGACTATAGGTCTTTATATATTACAGAGATTAGCTCCATGATAAACATCGCCAACACTTTCCCCAATTGGTCCTTTGTCTTTTGCCTTAGCTTATGAAGCTTTTTGCCATGTGAAGGCTTTTTTTATCCTATTGTGTCTGGATATTGAGTCCTAGATAGGAAGATTTTCCTACTCTGAAGTTTTAAATGAATTCACTCATGTTTTCCTTTAATACTACTATGGGTTATTGTTGTACTTTTAGACCCTTGATCCATTTAGAATGTATGCTGGTATATGGTATGAAATATGGATCCAATTTTACCTTCGTTTACATGGCTATTCATTCTAAAATTTCTAAGTCAAAAATTTTTTCATTAAAAAGAATATTTTAAAGTCCATCTTTTCTCCCCTGATTTGAAATGCCATCTATATCATCTATTACATTTCCATATCAATTGGGCTCTATTTTTGTACTTTCTATTGTTCCATTGGTCTGTCTTTTCATGCACCAGTACCATACAGTTGAATTATAGAGGCTTTTATAATATGTTTTAATATTTGATAGGGGTTGTGTTTCGCCCCCCCCCCCCGCCCCCCATATTGCTCATCCTTTTCAGGCTCTTGCTCTTCTGGCTCTCCTTGCTGGTTTATTTATTTATTTTTTAGCATAAAGTTTAGAATTCATTTATCTAGCTCCGGAAAAGAAATCCGATGTTATTTTTTTTTTTAATCGGGATGGCATTCCATTTATTAAATAACTTAAAACTGGTATCTTTTTCACATTGAGTCTTCCTATCCAGAAAATAATATGTCTTTCGATATGATCTGGCTTACTTGTATATAATTTTTTAAAACAAAAAGGGACAATATTTTGTAATTTGCCTTTTCATTTTATTAACTGTATATCTTGGAGATGTTCTACCCCAATATACACAGATTCATCTCATTTCTTTAAGGCTATGAAGTATTCCCTTATATGAATGTACCACAACTTTTCTCTGTCCTTTTGAGGGACATTGTTTTTGCTACTATAAATATGCTACGATGAAAGTTTCTAGACATGCATGGGTAAGTATCTTTGCAGAATCAATTCCTAAAAGGGGAATTTCTGAGCCACAGTGTATGCACACATTCAGAGTTTTGCCAAATTGCCTTCCGAGAATTATATCATTTCTCACTCCAACAAAGGTTACATGAGAATGCCTGTTTTCTCACATGCTTGCCAATACTGTATAGAATCCACGATTATAATCTTTATAATCTGGTGCTTTAATCACATTGGCACCAGCTCACCTCGGCCAGCTTCTCTAGTTCCCACTGAGCCTACATGTGAAATGAACAGAAGTCACCCGGACTGCTCTGCCTAGGGGTATGTTTGAAAGTATTACATGGATTTTCATGGCACCTGGGGAACCCTGGGAGATGATGTAGAATTTGCCTCAGAGCTTTACTAACCAGGAGTGAGGAAGTTTTTATCTTCCAATTTCCCATCTACCAGTGGATTGAGTACTGCTCTCAGGGTCACCAATTCTGACACTTCTGGCTCAGCCTGCAAGCTTGCTCCCTGTCCAAGGGGAGAATCACAGGTGTTCTCAGTCATCAGTGAGGTGAAGGCTGAGAGGGTAGGTTAGGGCACCCACCAACAGTGTCAGCTGGAGATCTCTGTCAGGAAACCACACTTCATGCCCCAAGAAGCAAAATAAAATAATTCTTATATTGCCGCAGAGGGTAGAACACAGTACAGAAACAGATGTAAGATGTAGAGCTCTTGGAACAGGTATAAATAAAATGTTACAGGATTGTGCGAATGGAGAGGGGAGGGGATGAGAATGATAGAGAGAAACCATTCACTGAGCTAAAAAAGAAAAAAGGTCTACAGCAGGCACTGTGCAAACCTTCTCAGTAATCTATTAATAATGGTTTGGTGCTTAAGGTCAACTTTGAGCAATTCCAAATCGCCTTGGGGCAAGGACACTGTGAGATAAGCAGACTCTGGGAGAGTGAACAGTGAGGGAAGCATTTCGACTGGACAAGAAGAAAGGTGATTCTCCTAACCCCACCTGCTGAAGGGTTTTCATTAACTCCTTAGAGAGGAGAAATTGTAAGTGTATGTAAGAACCTCATTGTACATTTTTATACAGTTTATGGGATATTTTAAACTAACCCCAGTCATTCTCAACTAATTCTTCTATGATTTTCATAAACAGCTCTGAGTAAAGGAACTTGTAAAGGCATTGTTGTTGTTATTATTTGTTTGTTTAGTTATTTAAATGTTCTTTACATTCTTTCATTTCAAGAGGTAAACTACTTCCCAAAAGGTGGTACAGGCTCTGGACTCAAACTGCTTGCATTTGAAGCCCGTCTCTACTAATTGCTCAGCTGAATGACCTTGAGCAACTTTCCGAACTTCTCTGAGCTTCTGCTTCCTCATCCGTAAGATAAGGAACCTACCCCTTAGGAATGTGGTGAAGATGAAAGGAGCCAAGTCTACTTAAATGCCTGGCATGTTATGAGTACGCCATAGACATCAGGTGTTTTGTTAGAATAACAGTTCTCGGAAGCCTCAATTATGGAAGTCAAGGTCCAGGTGCTCCAAATAAATACAAGTGGTGAAACAGGTCTCCTGGCAGAAGTCTGCTTCATCAAGCCCATCTGTGCCTGAGCACGCCCGTGCTAAAGGCAGGAACAGACTGGTGGGTCTGGGTGTCAGTATTTCACATTTTCTTCTTGGCCTGTGGACACACTCAAAGTCACACGTTTGAGGGGGAAAAGACTCCAGGGCTGTAAGTTTTTATTGGCCTAATAAAGAGTAGAGGCTTGTCCTGAGGAAAGGTCCAGAAGCAGCATACTTTGTGAAAAATGGCTGAAGAGGTACTTCACTTCTACAATACACAGCCAAGCTGCTTTTGTCACCTGGTGAGGGACTCTGTCCTATGCATGCAAAAACGCCCCTGGTGCAAATAAAAGGACTGTATCATGAGCATCAAAGCACAGTACTTCCTGGCATATTTAACACCTTTCAAAAAGAAAAGAAAACAAAAATAAACAAATAAACCCCAAAGAATTCCCTGGATGATTATTGCAAGAATATAATTCTTTGCCATTAATTAGTATCTGGCTTACGATAGAGCTGCTTTTCCTAAGGAATCTTGCAATCTAAGAAACGGGCCCAACAAGAATGTGGGCTCCTGAGAAATAAAAGCCCATGTAGAGCCCAAATATTCATGCCTGTTCCTCTTGTGCCAACTTTTGTTCAGAGCGTGCTTCTCTCTCTCTCTTTTCATCACTGAGTAGAATGATTCTTAGGGCCAAGAGAAGTTATGGAATCATCGTAATTTAGTTTTAATGTACTGAAGGTTCATGCTGAGATGACAAAAATCTTACCCACTTCAGGCTCTTTTCTATTCCGCTCCTGGTAAGAGACACTTGGATAACTAACTGGATAGAAAGTTTTCTCATGGAAGATCATTTAAGATGTTAATATCACAAGCCATTGAAGAAGAAAAAGTCATTCAGAAATGTCACATTTGTACACTGAAAATCTTGTTTTTTATCCATATATACTTTATGGAAGATAATTCTGGAGGTCAGATAATGTGAATATCTAGGATGGAGTTGCCCATCAGAATTTAAGGGCAGTGGGTTGGGATGCTTATGGGGGAAGTTCCTGTGAGAGGAATTTTGTTTGCGGCAAGTCTGGGAAGATCAGGACACCGATCTGTAAAAAGACCAGCCTCCTTAAGACATCTTTACTGGCAAAACACATTTTTCCTTAGGAAGAGCAATGAACTATTGCATGACAGCAATGAAAAGAAAAGGGAAACCATCTGAAAAAAATGGAAACTCACCAATTTTTGGTTTCTGCTCTGCTCACTGGGATACTGAGTTAATCAGTTTATAAGAAACTATTACTCTTGAACTGTAGTTGTTCTACAGAAAGTGGAAATACAGAACCTATTCTAATTACTGAGAGTTTGTTGCCATTTCGTTGTTGCTGTTGAATTCTTTTCCCTAGTTTATGTTTCATATATGAATAAAATTCCATGAATGGAATTTGGTAACATTCCACATTGAGTCATAAACAACACGTAGTCAAATCCCAGTTCTCGATGGGCTATTCATCCGAAGATTTATTTCCTGATAACCCTCCCCAACCCACCCCCTTTGCTGCTCAAATGGTTAGTCCTATGGCTCCTTTAGTTCAAGTATTCCATGTGGTTTGTTCCTGCAGTTTTGAGGGGCTTTGTCCTCCATGTAGGATGGTTTTATGGAGACCGGGGCAACCTGAGTCCCTGAATTCCATGCCTTCCAATGCCAGTGTGTGGAGCAAGCCACACTCTTGTGTGTAAGCAATGGCTGTTGTCCAGTTGGGGAATAACACAGCTGGGTTTATATTTGGTGTGCTGTCTACAAAAGTGGAGAGAGCCAGTAACCTGGGCTAGAAAGTGGTAGTCAATTCATTATTCTAATCATCATGTCCCTGTAAATCATTTGTGTCCCTCATATGGGAAACTAGGCTTAAGTGGAGAATCTGGGGGTGAAGAAAATTTAAGGCAAGGAAAATGTCAAAATCGTTGTCTAAGATAAGTCATTTTAGATTGGTTCTTATGGGTATAATTCCCAGGACTTTTTGGCAAACTTGAGAAACGTGGGGAACTAGAGGAGAAACAAGCTGGGCAAAGTGTCTGCGAAGTTCTACCAGTCCTTTAGGGCCAGAGGGAGGTTATTTTAGGATCACAAATACATGCTTTAAAAATGTGCCTATTTCTTGAGTTTGGATTTTCCATAATTATTTCTTATGTTCTCGCCACAACAGCAAAATCAAAAGCAGTATGAGTATATGTGTTTATAAGTATAAAAGACAATACTAAATCGATTTCGACTGGGTCAAGGGGAACTAAAGAATGAGGGTGGGTGTGTGTGTGTCTCTTCTTGAGCCAGAGCTTCAGTGGGAATTAACATGGAGAAAACCTATATGACTTCCTGCGGACTTTTATCTTCTGCTAAAATCTTGGAAGATTTGTGTTTTACTTATAAAGAAGGCTGTTTCCCATTAACAACACATTTAATACTAAAGTTATATTTATAAATTGCTTAATAGAACTAGAAAAATAGGATGCTTAGAGAATTTTACTTCGTGTTATCAAAGAAGAAATATTTTCTAGGTATCATTTGTATAAATCCAAGTTTTGGTGTATTAAGTTTGCTAAAGAAAGAAGGTAGTTACTCTTTGGTGGTTTTTCATCTGAAAAATCTTAGTCATAGATTTCAACTTGTTTCTATTTTACTTTTTCTTTCTCCTGGAATAAACTAGACTTGCTTGGTTTATTAAAAGAAATCTTGTGTTTGTATAACTACTTGTCAGACAAAAAAATGGGCAGAACCATGACACTTCATATCATTTTATTGGTAGTTTTGCGAGGAAAAGATATCAGTAATAATATTACTAATGTACTAAAAATGTTTCCCCAGGATGTTTGACTTTTAAAACTAATTTAGGGACTTCCCTGGTGGCATAGCGGTTAAGAATCTGCCTGCGGTTGCAGGGGACACGGGCTCCATCCCTGGTCCGGGAAGATCCCACATGCAGTGGAGCCACTAAGCCCCTGTGCCACAACTACTGAGCCTGTGCTCTAGAGCCCACGAGCCACAACTACTGAGCCCGCGCACCTAGAGCCCGTGCTCCGCAACAAGAGAAGTCACCTCAATGAGAAGCCTGCGCACCGCAACAAAGAGTAGTCCCCGCTCGCCGCAACTAGAGAAAACCTGTGCACAGCAACGAAGACCGAACACAGCCAAAAATAAAATTAATTATTTTTTTAAAAAACCCAATTTATAACCTAAAATCTGCAATATTTATTTAAAGTGTGAACTACAGTGTCACAACGGAGCCAAATAGCCTATTTTAATCATTCTCTTGGGAGAGACTTCCTTCTTTCCTCTTTCTACTACACCTCCCAGCCCTAAGCATTCTAAGTAATAACCTACTGTATATTACTATGATTTAAAGGAGTGATTTATATTACATTACTCCTTTTCAAAAAGGATCTGGGGTGATTGCTCTTTTAGTAGAAGCTTTTTGACAAAAACTGAATAATGAATAAAAAGAAATGTTGACGTTTTTAGCAAGGGTAGCAGTAAGTGAAGAAGAAAGAAAAGAGTCTGGCCACTAGAGGATGAGGACAGCTCTTTGGGCTGGGGGTCCCATCCCTTGCAATTGCCTAAGCTTCTGAAGGACAGAAATGGTGTTTGGTTTCCCCATGCAATGCTTTGAGGTGTCTCACCCTCGGAACCCACATTCAGAAGAAAAGTGAGATAAGTACACAAACAACTGTGGTTCTAAACAAATCAGCAATTGAGTGACTTTTAAAAGCTTAAGAGGCTATTTTAAAAAGAAATACAGCTGCAGTATTGTCAAGTATATAAACTGAATTAACTGCCAAGTAATATTCTCTAATTTTAGTTACTGGTGATGATTCAAGTTTTTGCTGAAATGCTAGATATTTTTTGACCTTTAAATCATGGAACATATTCTAACTAGTTTAAAAAGAACTGATTTTAAATTTGGATGTATGTAAATTCTAGTTTTCTGATAACTGTTTGGTTTTGAGCGTATGTCACAGGAAAAGGAAGAACAAAGAGGTTTTGCTCGGAATCAAGCCATTGTGGTTGTGATAGTCTTTAAGGACATGTAAAGGGGGTAAGGAAAAAATCTTAAAAGCACCAGTGTTCACATAAACAGTGCCTGAGTTGCTTCATTGAATGTAAAGCTGAGAAATCTCCTGATAACTGATCATCAGTCCAAGTGTTGACAATCTATTCAGCTTACTGACATTTATATGAAGTCCAGAGAGCTGAAGAAAATCAAATCAGATTTTAAAGCAGTAAAAGGAATGACACAGTTAAAATATAAATGTCTTTCTTTAAAACTGCTCATTACCAGAGGAGAACATATCAGATTGCTGAGAGATGAAATGTCTCAGGTCACTCATTGGACCTCTGTGCTCCTGGAACTGCAGAGAGATGTAATTCCGTGGCTCAGAGCATCACACATCAATGTCTCCCTCCCGGGCCTTCCAAGAGCCAGAGGATGATAATTCCCAGAGCCGACTGCATGAGGGGAGAAAACACACCACGGGGGAAGACAGATGTTTTGCAGTAAGTGTGAGCAATTGGCTGAAGGGAACAATTACTTTCATCTTTGCTACTGAGCCCTTAGATTCTGCCAAGGATATTTATGCTCCTCAGCAAAGACTGGATTTTAATTTCTTGGCAAAACAGACACACAGACATCTCTTTTAGAACATCTAGTAAAATATCCTGCTTTGTAAACACTCATTCTGCAGGGTTTAAGAACTCCAGTGGGGGATTAAATCACATCTGCCTCCTTGAACCTTCAGAGAGGAAAGAATTCTTCAGGAAAAGAGAACATTACAGCGGGAGTTAACAGAAAGGAGTCTCTTTTGTAAAGGTATTTGGTCTGTTTCCTCTTCTTCTGAGTGTTCTCGCTGATTCTGAGAGACAGTTTCAATTCTTGAGGGCACTTAAAAAAATAGAGCAATACCCGCCCTCCCCCCCCAACCCCCCCGGCCCACCTCATAAATTCTGGAGCACGACAGGATCATCTTATCTTTCTTCCTGTGTGGTGTGGATGTGACAGTGTAATTTCAGCTCTGGGAAGTCACTGAGAACACTGGAATGAGTGATTAGTGAAGTTATTAAGTGTCACTCAGGGGAGAATTTCCTATAAAAGCCAGGCCAAGGATCCAGGCATAAGTGAGCTCCTGGCACATGGTACTAAACAAAACGGACAGAAATAAAACTTGGAGTTCCTGAAACCAATGCCCTTCTCCTATGAGAAAGTGCTCTGACAAGGAAAAGTGTTTTGCATGGTGATGCAGATGGCCTCCTGGCTGTGGCCACGCGGCTTAGGAAGAGGAAAGAGAATGTGATGGACGTTTGATGCGGGCTTGTGATCAGTCCCTGAAAAGTTACTTTGTTCAAAGGGAAAGGTATTGGGTAGAAAAAACACCACGCTGTTTTTTTTTTTTTTGGTCTTCTAAGTGCTAGGTATCTGGTACTTGGTAACACGCAGCCTACCCACACCCCCCAAGTTACGTGGTATATGTTACAGGCAGTCATGAAGGTGATATCCCTTAATTCAGGTTCTGATACCACTAACAAGGATTTAAATTTTCATAGTTTAAGCCCCAGTTTGATAAGAAAAAATATTCTTTACACTCAGCCATGCCAACTCTATAATTTCTAATACAGAACAAGGATGATGAGTGTGTGTGTGTGTGTGTGTGTGTGTGTGTGTGTGTGTGTGTATCAAACAAACAAATATAACTCTCTGGTTTGATACCGGTGTCAGACATTGTTAATTGATCATGTATTTCAATAAGCTTTCAGGATTCTTCTCAACAGAGCCTCCAGGGAGCTATCACCCAAAAGTCTCCTTAAAAGGATGTAAGAGTGTGTCATGAAACAGGAGGCAGGAATACCGGAACGCCTTGACTTGGTCCAGAAGCAGAAGGCTATTGGAACCTTTTCTTTTCCTTCCATCTCTGTTCCTCCATGAGCATTTATAGTACGCAGAGTAATGACCCCCAGAGATGTCCTAATTCCTGGAACCCGTGAAAATGCTATTTTACATGGCAAAAGGGACTTTGGTGATATGATTAAGTTAAAGATCTTGAGATGGGGAGATTGTTCTGGATTATCCAGGTGGACACAGTTTAATCACAAGGGTCTTTAAAAGAGGGAGGCCGGGGGTCAGAGAAGAAGATGTGACAATGGAAGCATAGGTTATAGTGATGCAACCATAAGTCAAGGAATGCAGGTAACCTCTAGAAGCACACGGAAAAGGCAAGGAAATGGAATTTCTCCCAGAGCCTCCAGAAGGACGGCAGCCCTGCCAACCCATTTCAGACTTCTGATCTCCAGAATTGTAAACTAAGAAATTTGCTTCTTTAAGCCACTAAGTTTGTGGTAATTTGTTACAGCATCAACAGGACATTAATACAGCTTTTACTTCATTTAATTCATTGTCTACTGGCTGAGAGAATGGCTGTGTTTTCCTGCTCCTCAGTTCATGTGGCAAAACACGGCCTCCCCAGAGCACCCAAGCTTACATGTCGCACACAGATTCTGACTCAACCCTCTTGGTTCCATTTCCAAATTCTAGAAAGAGAATGTGATCCGGTTGGCTGGGGTCAGAGGCTCCCACTCTGGATGGTCAGCCAAAACCAGGGTGTAGGGTCACACAGAATAAGCAAGGCTGCCAAGAAACCACCCCCACGGGTGGGCTGGGCAGCTCCCGGAGAAGAGAAGCAGAGCAGACACCTCAATCAGGTACCTACTACATTGTTAACGCCTTCATTTACTGACTTCCTAAATCTGAAATTTTATTTTACAAATTCCATGTGTTGGGGGTATTGCAGATTGATCCCACTAATGGTTTCATGCCTCTCTCTATACCTTTTGGTAGTGTCCTTCTAACCAGATCTGACCTTGGCCACATGTCTTGCTTTGGCCGATGGGACAATAGCAAGCAATGCAATGGTCTTGTAGAAGTACTTGTATATTTCTGCTTCTTCTCTTGGAGCCTTACCCTTGTCCTAAGAGCAGGCCCAGGCCAGCCTACTGGAAGATGAGAGGCCACGCGGCACAGAGCCAAGTCATCCCAGCAGAGGCCATCCTAACCAGCCAGTCCCCACCCCACCTAAGTGCTGACCACAGATACCTAAGCGCCCCCACTAGCCCAGCTCAGATTAGCATAATTGCTGAGCCAACCCCTAGACTCATGAGCAAGAATAGATGTTACTGTTGAATGCCACTGAGGTTTCACGTTGTGACACAGCATTACTGTGGCAACAGATAATTGATATTTCCTTCATTCAATTGCCCTCAAGGCTGATTCTAATTATCTTAGACAAAAATTGGCTTTCAGCATCTCAGCCAGAGATCAGACCTGAAGTACCAGAAGAGTAGGAAGGCAGATTAATGTGTTTTGCAGGTTTCCTATTTATCCAGCCCCCTGGCACTCTGCTAAGTGCTCTCACAAAGCCTACGGCATTAGAGCCTCATGAACACTCTGTGAGGCCGGTTTGTTTATAGATGAGGAAATTGAAGCTCAATGAGTTAAGTAACTTGCTCAAGGTTGCTTCCATACTATATCCAAGAGTGAAGATTTGATCCCAGCTCTGTCTGTTGCAAAGCCTCCTCCTGACCTCAGGCCACTGTTCGGTGCCCAGCATGTAGATGGTAGCAAATAAAAATATAGGACTCTTAAGTTTGAACTTCCGGTAAAAAATTATTTATTGTTTATTGGAAGTTCAAATTAATCAATGTCCTGTATTTTTTTTTTTTTTGCTGTACACGGGCCTCTCACTGTTGTGGCCTCTCCCGTTGCGGAGCACAGGCTCCGGATGCGCAGGCTCAGCAGCCATGGCTCACGGACCCAGCCGCTCCGTGGCATGTGGGATCTTCCCGGACCGGGGCACGAGCCCGTGTCCCCTGCATCGGCAGGCAGACTCTCAACCACTGCACCACCAGGGAAGCCCAATGTCCTGTATTTTACCTGGCAACTCTACCAACGTGAAGCTCACTTTTTGGTGAGGGAGAGATCTATAGTATGTATGGCAGGTCTCATTCCATCCTAGTAAGAATACATTTGAAAATAACCAATTGTTATACCTGCAGAAGTCATGCATGCTCCGAGGGCTTACAAGGGAAGGAGGCTGAGGCCTTACTCTCACACTCCCAAGAGCCTCTTTGTATGTTTTGTGAAAGCAGCGTCATATGATCGGATTTTCTAGCAGAAGAACAGCTGCATTAGAACGGGGAACCATTTCTTGAGGAAGTGACACCTGAGATGAGATCTTATAAGAAAAAGGAGCTAGCCAAGCAAGGATCTAGAGGAAGAACACGCTAGGAAAAGGGAATGCTCTTGTGGTAAAGGTATTTGAGAAATAAAAGTAATGCTAGTACTGCTGAGATGGAACCGAAATGGAAGAGGAGTAAGATGTGGCCCGAGGGGCAGCGTCAGAGCACGGAGTGCTCTGTAGGCCATGGTGAAGGAGAACTGTATTCTCAGTGGGATGGATAAATATTGGAGAGCTTTAAATATGGGAGGAATGTGATCTGATTTTTAGTACTAAGGGTCACTGTGGATGTTCTGTGAAGAGACCATGAGCCAGTGCAGGGTGAGTGTGGTTGACAAAAGCAGAAGTAAGGGGACCAGTTAGAAGTAGTTCCTGAGAGAGATAGGAGATGGGGCCAACGGTGCCAGAGTGGATGGATTTGGGGTATATTAGTGGGGTGGACCTGGAAGTACTTGCTGATGGATTACAGGTAGGGAGTGAGAAAAAATGAGGAATGAAAGAAGATTTTGGCCTGAGCAGCACAGTGGATGCTGTGCAATTTAATAACATGGGGAAGCCTGCGGAAGGAACAGGGCTGGAGTGGAAGAATAGGGTTCCGCTTTGACCATGTTAAGTCTGAGATGTTTAAGAGACACCCGAGAGGGACTAACAGGGAGTCAGCTGAACTGTCATTCTTTCCTTCCTTTGTCTGTATGTCCTGTCTTTCTTTTGCTCCATGTAAATCCAGAAACAGAACTCAGCACATCTCTTAGATCCTTGAATAGAATTCAGTCACACAGAAAAGCATTAAGGAGCAATGTAAACTGAAGACTTCGTTCAGGAGATGGGGGAGGCACTTCATGTCATAAATCCCATAGCAAACAGCTTAAACACCAATGAGACAATTGTCTCCCAAAGGCCCTTCCTGGTCTTTGGCCACATCTTCACAAGAGTTTTCTCTCTCTGATCTTTCTTTTATGTAGCATACCCAGTGTCTCAGGCTTTTTTTCAAAAGTATTTCTGCTGTGCGCTGACCTCCTTCAGATTGCAAATTTCTCTCTCTGCAATTAGACAGAACTGTTCAACTCTGCCACCTTGCTTATACCCAAATTTACACACTCAAGCCATCACACTGATTAGCAAAGAAAGTCTCCCTTAGGTACCGAGGTCCATCCACCCTAAAAATTAGAAGCTTTAGGGTTATAAATGAAAGTATTTCCTGTTTTGTAAGTATGTGTATGTATACGCATAAAAATGAATATCTTGTCCTTGTCCTTCAATATAAAGAATTGTCCTTTAGACATAGATGAATTATTCATGAGCTATTTATCATTAGAGATTTTAGTGTTAGATGTTTTTTTCCCATAATCACAATAGTTGTGCTTATGATTCTTCATATGTTCTCTTGATTGAGGATGATTTGAATCCTAGTATTTTTAGTTCTTTTTTGTTGTTTTCTTATTCAGTCTTCTAAGGGCAGAGGGTAGGACATGCTTCCTGTGTTTGGGTTAGGTAAGGCAAACCATGATCCATGGGGTCATCTGATGTCTGCACTATTCTCTACAGATACCAACTAGGTGCCAGGTCTCGTGCTAAATAAGTAGCTCCAAGTCCCTGCTGCCAAGAAGTTTACATTCTCAAAGGGAAGGTTGTGTTCTAGAAAAATCTGGATGATGAGATGAAGGAAAAAGATTACGAATTTTATCTTGTACTCTGCTTAATGCGTAAGGACACCCTCCTTATTTCAGAAAGGCTGCTGTGCAAATAACAGTCACCCGCAGACGTAGAGAATGGACTTGAGGACACGGGGAGGGGGAAGGGTAAGCTGGGACGAAGTGAGAGAGTGGCATGGACATATATACACTACCAAACGTAAAATAGATAGCTAGTGGGAAGCAGCCGCGTAGCATAGGGAGATCAGCTCGGTGCTTTGTGACCACCTAGAGGGGTGGGATAGGGAGGCTGGGGGGGAAACCCAAGAGGGAGGAGATATGGGGATGTATGTATACGTATAGCTGATTCACTTTGTTATACAGCAGAAACTAACACACCATTGTAAAGCAATTATACTCCAACGAAGATGTTAACAAAACCCAAAAAACCAAAACCAAATAACAGCCACCAGTGCAACCAAATAGAAATCCCATTTTAATGTCACATTTACTGACACACAATATTTATAAAGTTGCAGTGATTCTTAGGAACAGAATTCCCTGTCTTACCTCCTGTGGTAAGGTTCAAAAAGCTCAAGAATGCTAAGTCAGGGCTTCTGCCAGTTAGCCCAGCATTAGGGAGGAGTGTTTATTAGTTCCAAAACGTAGCATGTAAATCAGGCATTCCTACGGGCTGAGCAGGCAGCAATCTGGATGCAGCACGGCAAGACAGAGATCTCAATTGTGGGACCGCTGAGCCTCTTAGCCTCTCTGCCAAGAAGCTGTCGTTTCTGAAAGACTGTTTGAATGGCGACTCAGAATATAAAGCCCAGAAAACCAATAGCAAATCTGTTAAATAAGTGGTGGTAACATTTTCCATTCGTTATTCTTCAGAAAACATGAGCTGGTGTCAGGACATAGCCTCAGAAGTAAATGAGCTGGAAATCACTTTTTTTCCCAGTTGTAATTATGATAGATAAGGTAATCTAAAAAACTATGTCTGATCAAACCAATGACATTATGTCCCATATCAGATTCAAGTCAATGAGCAACTAAATGAAACTTGGGTCTATGAAAAATAGTGGGAGAACCAGGAATGGGTGATAGCTTTTGTTCTGGATTTGTCGTTTGGCTGCCTTCTCTGGGAGAGAAACAGGAATTGCCCTGAGTCAATAGCAGCACACATTGTCCTGGGCAAATGGACAAGTGTCTGGGCGTGGCACTGTCCAGGGATCTCTGACCTCTGACTAGGGAGTATCATTAAAGTTGTCATTATGCGGCCTCTCCTGCAAAAAAACAACCTGGCTGCTTGCTTTGCTTGGATCATCTCTCTCTCTCTCTCTCTCTCTCTCTCTCTCTCTCTCTCTCACACACACACACACACACATACACACACTTATTTAGTTGATTTTCTCACTGTGACAAAATGTATACGTTTACGTACTTAGTCTTTGCAGAGTTGCTTCTTACGTTATTTCTCCATATTAATAGACTATTGGTTATTTTATTCTGAACAATTTCAGACTCACAGAAAGCACGGAAAGTAATAAAGATGTTGGTGCCCCCTATTCAGAATTAACACTTATTAACAATGTGTTTTATTTGCTGCAGATTTTGTAAGACATTAGAATTAGAGACAATATCCCTTTTGTGCCATCCTATTTCCTCCCTTCCATCCCCAGAGAGAAACACCATAAGAAAGTTACTGGGTGTTCTTTCCTTCTAAGATTTTGTACCTTCACTACAGATGTCTGCATTGATAGCAACATTTGGTTCACTTTGTATGTTTAAAAATTTAACACAAGTATCAGTTTATCCTAAAAATCAGTTTGAAATTTGTCTTTTTTCACTCAACTTTGTTTTTGAGACCTACCCATAGGTAAGCATTTAGATCTAGTTTATTCATTCATTCTAATTGATGTAGGGGTAGTCCACAGTTTATTTGTCCACTTATTTAAAGCTCTTTCCTCCCCGCCTCCTTTTGACAATAATAAAGAATGCTACTGTGAGCATATATGTACACATCTCCTTGTTCCCAAACAATGTTCTCTATGGTATATTTCTAGAAGTGGAATTGCTAGTTGGTACATACCATATACAGACTTTTACCTTTATCGGCTATTGCCAAATTAGCCTCCAGAGTTACTCCAACGTGCATTATTGGCCATGCGTTAGAGATGCCATTTCCTTACATCATCACTAATACCAGGTATTATCAGTCTTTTAAAGTATTACTTGTCCGATAGGGTGCAAAATGTGTTTTCATTTGCATTTTCCTAATTACTGATGGGGCCAAATATTTTTCATATATTTTTTTTGCCATTTAGGTTCTCTCTTCTATACATTGCCTGACCATGTCCTTGCTCTTTTTCCCATTGTATTATTTGTATTTCCTTGTAGATCTACACAAGTTCTTTTTAATATTCTTGATAGATTATCCTTTTGGGCTGCATGAGTGGCAAAGGTCTTTTAGGGTTTGTGGTTTCTCTTTTCACATTATTTATGAAGTCTTTAAATGTGTAGGATTATTACAGTTTAATGTATACAATCTATCATTTGTGTTTTTTATTGTGATAAAAGACACACAGCATAAAAGTTACCACTAGTGACATTTAGTACATTTACAATGATGAGAAATCATCATTGTTATCTAGTTCCAGTATATTTTTATGACTCTAAAAGGGACCCCACACCCATTAAGCAGTGACTCCCTGTTCTGCCCCAATCCAGGCCCTGGCAACCACTAATCTGCTTTCTGTCTTTCTGACCTACTTTGCCCACTCTGGATATTTCATGTGAATGGAACTATACAATATGTGGCCTGTTGTGACTGGCACATTTCGCTTAGCATGAGGTTCATCCATGTTGTAGCAGGTATCAGTACTTCATTCCTTTCCATGGCTGAATAACATTGATTTGTACGGATATACCGCATTATGCTTATTCATTCATCAGATAATGAGCATTTGGACTGTTTCCATGGTTCAGCTATTGTGAATAGTGCTGCTATGAACACTGACATACAATTATCTGTTTGAGTCTCTGTTTTCAAGTTTTGGGGTATATTCCTAGGAATGGAATTGCTGGGTCATATGGGAATTCTATGTTTAGCTTTTTGTGGGACTCCCAAAATGTCTTCCACAATAGCTGCACCATTTTACATTCCTACCAGCAATGTATGAGGGATCTAATTTCTCCACATCTTCACAAACACTTGTTATTTTCCATTAAAAAAATTATTTTGATTGCCATTCTAGTGCGTGTGAGTGGTATCTCACTATGGTTTTCACACACCCACAAATACCACAAAAAGTATTGATTGGAATTGCATGAAATTTATAGATAAATTTGGTGAGAATTGATACCCATACATTATTGAGTCTTCCCACTCATGACCATAATATAACTTTACATTTAGTCAGTCTTTTATATCTTTCACTTAAGTATTATAATTATCTCCATACAAGTCTTTCACATCTTTTGATAGATTTATTCTGAGGTACTTTGTAGTTTTTGTTGTTCATTTTTAAAAATGATATATAATTTACATTTAATATTATATATTTAATTTTTTAAAACTCTATTTTCTCATTTGTCTTTGTTTGTGTATACGAACACTATAGGTTTTTCCAAATTAATCTATTCTTCCCAGAAAACTTGCTGAACTTTAAAAAAATTATTCTAATAATCTGTCTAAAGTGCCTCTTGGATTTTCCATATAGACACTCATTATTTACAAACAATGTGTCTTCCTCTTTAGTTCTCATACTTGTTGTTTCTGTTTCTTGTCTAACTCCATTGCTTAGGCTTCCAAGCCAATAATAGAGTAAGGCAGTGACAGTATTTCCTTCTTATTCTGGTCAACTGACTGTGTAGTTATATATGTTTTCCTCTATTTTGAATAATGAAACAACCTGTACTGTTCTGGGGATAGCCTGTCCAAACCATGGAGACAAGATACCTCTTTACACTGTAAGTTCTACAAAGATCTCTCTAGAATGAGCCTCCATCTTTGTACTAGTTTTCCTTGGCCCAAGAGACAGCCTCCTTGGGAAAGTTGGTAGACTCACCCTTACAAACCTTGATTACGGTATCAAGTTAAAAATATTCCCAAAGGGAGCTAGAAGCTAGATAAATCTTAATAAGAGTATTATCTTTTTTTTTTTTTTTTTTTTGCGGTACACGGGCCTCTCACTGTTGTGGCCTCTCCCGTTGTGGAGCACAGACTCCGGACGCGCAGGCTCAGCGGCCATGGCTCACGGGCCCAGCCGCTCCACGGCATGTGGGATCTTCCCAGACCGGGGCACAAACCCGTGTCCCCTGCATCGGCAGGCGGACTCCCAACCACTGTGCCACCAGGGAAGCCTGAGTATTATCTTGTTTTAGGATCTCTTTCATCAGTTGAGGAGATCTAGACTAGATATCTAGGATACCTTTTATGGGACTCCCACATCTCCTCAATGATGTGAGTGACCTGCAGAAGACCTGTGCCCTCCAGAGCAGCATGTGAGCTTGGCCCAGGATTTGAACAAGCTGAATAAGGAAATCCAGCCCCTTGTTGGAGGCACTGTGGGCCCAGCTGCTGTCCCAAGGAGATCTGGGAGGAGGTGGGAAACTAGGGGCCCAACCACTCCTTTCCCATGCCAACAAAGTGAACTGGCAAACCTACAGAAATTGCATGAACTGCAATTGTACCTGACCTAACAGCAACATTCTAAGCTTAAACGTGGCTGCTGCTTCACTTCTGCCTTCCAAATCTGGCAAAAAGTTCTCTTGTGACCAGCCTGACCCCAGAGCCATGCAGAGAAGGGAACTGTGGGAAACGGTTAAAGCTTAACTACACTGAGAATAAAAAGTCACCACAATGTTGTCTTGCTAGATAATCAGAAAGTATCTTACGTATATTACTTCTTCTTGACAGTATACAGAATGCCTTCACTGGGCCAAATTTTAAAATTTTTAATAAAAGTCTTTTAAGGGTTCTTCTGAAAAATATTTCTTGTGTTCCAACATTGGATGTTATCCATTATATTTTCTAGAGCTATCAAATCCTTTTGGAAGTACAATGGATACAAAAAAATAAAAACAGTATTCCCATGAGTATCTTTGATTTTCACAGGACTTTCCAAATAAAAGTCTAAAGAAGAATCCTTTTAATCAACACCTGCATTTCCGGAGAAGAATCCTCTCAGTGAACATTTTTTATTTACTGATGTTTGGAAACAAGATATACAGTCATAATGATCTCTTCATGAAGAAAGCAGAGGTTCTTTTCTTATGTGTGTCTTTCCTAATTTCTCTTTTCTGTTACTGTTTCAGCCAAAGTTAAATGTCCATGTTGGTCCTAATTCTTGGTTAAGAATTCTTCTCTCCAAGTCTGTCATACAGAGTGAAGTAAGTCAGAAAGAGAAAGACAAATACCATATGCTAACACATATATATGGAATTTAAGAAAAAAAAATGTCATGAAGAACCTAGGGGTAAGACAGGAATAAAGACACAGACCTACTGGAGAACAGACTTGAGGATATGGGGAGGGGGAAGGGTGAGCTGTGACAGGGCGAGAGAGAGGCATGGACATATATACACTAACAAACGTAAGGTAGATAGCTAGTGGGAAGCAGCCACATGGCACAGGGATATCGGCTTGGTGCTTTGTGACCGCCTGGAGGGGTGGGATAGGGAGGGTGGGAGGGAGCGAGACGCAAGAGGGAAGAGATATGGGAACATATGTATATGTATAACTGATTCACTTTGTTATAAAGCAGAAACTAACACACCATTGTAAAGCAATTATACCCCAATAAAGATGTTAAAAAAAAAACAACATAAAAAAAAAAAAGAATTCTTCTCTCCAAATAAATAGTCTGAGTAACAAACAAAACTTTTGGATAAAGATTTAAAGTGGAAGCCTACTAAAAACTTTTTTGTGTATGGTATCTGACCTAGTTCATTATTTATGTCACTATTTTGAGGTCTTATCTTGAATTCATAAGAAATTCAAACCATAGTTTCTAGTTTTAACTCCTGGGGTATTGTTCTTTGGCATAAGAAACACAAATGCCTATCAGATATCAGTTTTATTTTATGTTTTTCCCTGAGAAAACTTCATGTAAAATAATAGTTAACGCCATTATTTGTGAGATATAACTTACACTCTGAAAATTTTCCTGGAATATATAATTCTGTGGGTTCCTTATTTAAAGTTATTGCTGAGTTAAAAGATGATACAACTGGTTCACAAAGATTCATCTGACTGAATTGGGGTTAAGTGGTTTTTGTTTTTTTTCTTAAAAGTTGGGTACTGTTTGTAAGATTATTTTCAGGGGAACAAACAACTAGTCTGAGGTATATTTTTTCTATCTGTATTCATTTTCTTTTGCAGATTTGGATTTGGGTCATGATACAATTCCACAAGTATTAGTGAGACGTGTATTACCATAATTAGGATCTCACAAGCTATAGTTGACATGGAATGGGATGAATTCCTTTTAGTAATGAAAAAGAAAACATTTTAGGGCTTCCCTGGTGGCGCAGTGGTTGAGAGTCTGCCTGCTGATGCAGGGGACACGGGTTCGTGCCCCAGTCTGGGAAGATCCCACATGCCGCGGAGCGGCTGGGCCCGTGAGCCATGGCCGCTGAGCCTGCGCGTCTGGAGCCTGTGCTCCGCAACGGGAGAGGCCACAACAGTGAGAGGCCCGTGTACCGCAAAAAAAAAAAAAAAAAAAAACAGGTGTGTACCAGGACAGGGAGATAGAGGCACTGCAGACTCAGGGACAAGGTGAGACCAGGCATGGAGAAGTGAAACCAGAAGCACCTCAGCACTGAGACAGGAGCCAGGGGGTGCATGAGGTAAGAGCAGGGAGCGAGCGGACCCAGCCATCCGTGCTCATCTGCTAAGGAGCTTGGTTCTCACCCTCAGAATGATAGGGGCCAATGACGTTAGGAAACTGGCGACTTAGGAACGAACTGGTTCTGGACCATAGTCACAGGTTGGACTCCTAGGTCCTATAGGTGCAATGTTATAGAGTGGGGTTCTATTCCTGGAAACATCTTTCATGAGAAGAGAAACCCCAATCATGAAAATAAACAGAAAAGGAATAATACAGAAAGATATGCTTTTACAGATGTGTATGAAGAGCTACGTAGTGAAGGCTACTTTGAGGGCTCTTTGGCTTTGTTTTGTCTTTTTGCATGAATTGTGCTAACGTTGTCTTCTTTTCCTTGTAAATCTCTCTGTAGCAAACATGGGAATATTTTATTTTTCCAAAGATCTTTGGCCTCAATTAAAAATTAGGGTCCTTTGTGCCTAAACTGCTAGCTGACAATTAGATTCATTCATTAACTTAATATTTATTGAACCCCCTGCTACATGAGATATTGTTTTAATGGTAAACAAAAAGGATGAAGATCCTGCCATCATGGAGATTTTTTTCTACTTGGAGAGAAAGACAATAAGTGCACACACACACACACACACACACACACACACACTAATGCTAGGTACTGAGAAGGGTGAAAAGGGTGGTAAAGAAAAACGAATAGACTGCAGGGAGGGGGAAAAGAGTGATGGGAATATTCTATAGGGTTATTTTATATAAGTCAAAAAAGACTTGGCTGTGGAAGTGACATTTGAATGAAATGAGACAGTCTGGGGAAAGAAGTGCATGAACGCCTCCAAATGTCTGGGTGGTATGACAGGTGCTCAAGTCACTACTTCTTTGGTGATTCTTTGCTGTGAACACAGATGTAGTTCCAACCAGCTACATCACCTCTGTCAGGGTCCCCAGTCATCCTCAGTCTTGTTGGTAACATCTGTCAAAGTCATTAGGTGGCCACAAATAGGATGAAGTTGGTGTGCTGGCACTGGTGGTAGGGTTGGTGGTGCTGGCAGTCTGCATGTGTGTGTGTGTGTGTGTGTGTGTGTGTGTGCGCGCGCGCGCGCGCCTCTTATGATAAGAAATCTTTGAACAGCAGGGGGTTGGAACTCAATACACGATAAATATGGGATCTTAATAACATGATCATTTAAAACATCAGTCATGATAAAAACCACCAGCATTTTTTAAAGCATGTACCGTGTGTTAGCCATTGCTTTAAGCATTTTATGTGACATATCCTTTGATTCTTTCAGAAATTCTGTGAGATGGGCAAGTACCTCATGATAGAGGTGAGAAAAGAGGCTTAGAAAATCTCTTAGTAACTTGTTCAAGGTTACACAGTAAGGGGCAAAGGCAGGGTTTGAAATGTGGTCTAACTTCAAAGTCCAAACTTTATACCAACCATTGTGCGATTCAGTCTCCAAGGGCAATGCGCTGGTGGCAGCGTGGAGGGCGGGCAGGGAAGGATATGAGTGCTAAACAGAACAAGGCAGCACTTCCGACTAATTTCCTGACAACCTCCTCCCTCACCTGGGTATCCTGTGACGTAGCCCCTAGAGTAAACAGAACCCTTCTATGCTTTTGAGCAGAGATTTATGGTTGACAGGAAAAGTGAGAAGACAGATTTCCCATGAGGAAAAGGTCTTGTGGAAATTCATCTTTAAGAATAATTAGTCTCCATTTGTGAGATTTCAAACCTTGTTGCACTGGTGCAGGTTGAATCGAGAAACCAAGAAGGATGAAGGAGGGCTACCCTATAGATAAGGATAAACTAGTGATTCTGAGGATGCTGGGAAAGCCCACAGTTCAAATAATCACAATATGGGATTGGACCTCTGGTGGATAAACCATGTTTTCTTTTAATCACTTTTTTAAATATCTAAAATTGTCATTAAGTCGATGCTGAAATAATCGTATTTCCCTCCAAAATAACTCATGTAAATTTAAATAACTGTTCATAACTGCAAAGGTGTGTAGTTTCTTTTTTTTCTAATGGGAACATGACGATAGGTATATAAATTCTTTAAGCCAAACCATTAGCATTATACTAGTGCTTAGCCTGACTTGCTGGTGAACAGGTTGGAAAGGTTAAGATAAAAACTCTTATATAAAGAGCAGCGTTATGGACCACAGCGTTCACCAGCCAGTAAGACAGCTATCATTAACATTCAGTATCATTAGTATTAGTTCTTGTTTTCATTTCATTGATAATTACTCACAGCTGAAAAACAGAATATATGAGGAAAAATGAATCAGAGTGATAGAAATTAAATTCTGATTTTAGTTTACCCTTGTTAATGCCTCCCTATGTACAACAAATATGACATTTTTTTGTTTTCTTCCTCTTGCACAGAGTGTGCCTGCTTTATTTTTTAATTTTTTAAATGTTGAAACAATTATAAGCTCACAGAAACATTGGAAGTACAGTACACATAACTTTTTTCCCTTAAATTATTTCAGATTAGGTTTCAGAGGTGATGCATCATCACCTGCTGAATACTTCCGTGTGTGTCTCCAAAGACATTCTCTTTCCTTTGGAACCACATACGTATCCTCTTATGGCCCCTCACTCCTTGAGCGCTTCCTTTTTTCTCGTACAATAAGATGTCCCTGGGTCATCTCACACTTTCTCTGCCCCAGGTCTGGAATCAGACATTTCTCCAAGGAGCCCTGGTTCCTTCTAGAGGAAAGTGGCATTTAGAGATCAAGGTCCATGTGCTAGGTGTGCTCATTGCTATAGCGCAAGGAATCCCAGTTTCTCTCAGTGGACGAGACAGAGAAAACACAAGCACATTTATATATGTATTAAGTTCTATATTTATCTTTATATATTGAAAAATATGAGTTAATACCAATACCCCCAATTCCAATCCAGCACTACAGAGTTCATTCTAACTTTTCTGTTTATATTTCTCCAACAGTGACAAGCCTGGTTTCCATTATCCCTAATGTATTTGCTTGTTTGATAAATCCCTCTGTTAGTAGCCAGTCTCTCATCCCTGCCATCACCCCTCCCTACACCTCTATCTTGGGCTCAAGCTCTCACTCCCCAATCTGAGCTCCCAGCTGCCCCATGTGGACACCATCCTCACTCTGCTTGGGCTCTGACAGCTCACACCAGGCTGCCCCTACAGGTGCACGCCCTTCTCATTCTGCTCAGCCTCCTAAGCCCTGTCCCGGGGCCATCCCTTTACAAGGATGCCCTCGCCTCCCACTCAGGTCTGTCCTCCTGTACCAGTTCACCCCTGTGCATCAGCAGATAGCTTCCTCACCCCCTTGGGGATCTGATACCCCACACTGCTTCACTCTCCCTGTGTGGATAATCTCCTCACCCCCTTGGGGATCTGATACCCCACGCCAGGCTGCCTTTCTGTGGGGACGCCCTCCCCAGTCCACTAGGGCTCCGCATCCCACACCGCCCCACCCCCTTGTGGATGCATCCTCCCCCTGCCTGGGCTCTGACACTCCACACCAGCCTCCGTGTGTGGGCTCCATGACCCTGCTTAGGCTCACACATCCCCCAGCTGCAGAAGCCAACCTTCCTCTACCCCACCTAATGGGCTTGGGATTGAGTTGTTCAGAGAGGAGGGGAAGAAAAAGAGGAGGAGGAAGTTGAACTATTTTGAGTCTTTCAGAGATGAATAGAGATTGTGTCCTCGACATTAGCCTTTCATTCATTCTTTAGTTCTTTCAACAAATATGTGTGTGTTTACATGTACATTTATATATATATATATATATATATATATATATATATATATATATATATACACCTATAACATACCAGACAGTATCCTAGGTACTGCAAATAGGTGGTGATAAAGAATGACAAGGTCCATGGCCCATGGAGTTTTCATTCCAGGGGAATATAGTCAGAAATAGAGGTCCGTTACAGATCTCCATTTCTGTGGGATCCGTAGAATGATCCCTGGGCTTGAGATCAGAAAATGGTTTAATATATTTTTTTTTTACTTTCCTTTTAAAGCTATGTGATTTTGAATTAGTTGCTTAACTTTGACATCTGTTTTGTCATCTGAAGAAATGGGGACAATATCTACCTTACTGCATCATTTTGAAGATTAAATGAATATACATAAAACACTCAGTACATAGCATTGAATAATTTTCAAAATATCCGAAGAATAATATACTGAGTAAATTTTTAAAATAGAAGAAGACCCTGGAATCTGTAAGATACAATTGCAAGTGTATGGGATATCTGACCGCCGCTGTAAGATACTATAACATTAGACGTCAAAACAAAACAGACAACAATCTCTCCCTCCTGGACCTCAGATTCTAGTGCAAGGACACAGACCATGAATGTTATAAATATGTCAACTTTGAGGTATGTTTAAGGTCACTCACGTTGGAACGTGATAGAGTGTGGGAAAGGGGAGGGGGTGTGTAAGGTGGGGGGGGAATTTTAGGAAGGGGGTCAGTGAAGGCCTCACTGAGAAGGCGTCACTAGAGTAACATTTTGAGGGAGGTGAGGAAGTAAAGAAGTGAGCCGTGGCTGACTGGGGGAAGAGCATTTATTCCAGGCAGAGACAACAGCCAGGGCAATGATCCTGAAACGGGAGCCTGCTGGTGTGCACCAGGCACAGTACGTGGGCTCGGTGGCTGGAGTTAGGAGCAGGGCAGAGAGGTGAGGGAGGGACCTCAGGAGTAGGGACACATCGTGCAGAGGGAAGATCTCATCCATCAGATGTCTGTATTCCAATCGCAGTTTCACCATTCTTAATGAACTTTTCGGGGTGTTGGTTTAAAAAACAGTGATCAAGGACTTCCCTGGTGGCACAGTGGTTAAGAATCCGCCTGCCAGGCTTCCCTGGTGGCGCAGTGGTTGAGAGTCCACCTGCCGATGCAGGGGACACGGGTTCGTGCCCCGGTCTGGGAAGATCCCACATGCCGTGGAGCGGCTGGGCCCGTGAGCCATGGCCGCCGAGCCTGCGCGTCCAGAGCCTGTGCTCCGCAACGGGAGATGCCACAACAGTGAGAGGCCCGCGTACCGCAAAAAACAAACAAACAAACAACAACAACAACAAAAGAATCCGCCTGCCAATGCAGGGCACACAGGTTCGATCCCTGGTCCGGGAAGATCCCACATGCTGCAGAGCCACTAAGCCCGCGAGCCACAACTACTGAGCCCGCGTGCCTAGAGCCCGTGCTCTGCAACAAGAGAAGCCACCGCAATGAGAAGCCCATGTACCGCAACGAAGAGTAGCCCCCACTTGCTGCAACTAGAGAAAGCCCGCGCGCAACAACGAAGACCCAACGCAAGCAAAAATAAATAAATAAATAAATTTATATTTTAAAAAATGTGATCGGGTTCTTTTCCCCATGTGTTTTGTCTCTTAATCCAAAATTCCTATTATGAAACATTTTAAATAGTATTTAAATAGCATTTTAACATGCTCGAGTAAGATAAACTAAAGGCAAGACATTATTTTTAAAAGGTTTTAATACTGATAACACAGGATAATTGTGCTTCCTCACTTAGTATTTCTTTGCAGCCACTGTGGTTCACCATAACTTAATTGAGAACACAGAAGAAGTTCGTAGAAGGTAGACAGGAATCTGACTCTCCCCACCTTCCTTAGTTTTCCAAACTGGCGTTTCACAAGAAAATGTGAACATCTGAGCTAGTGTTTCGTCTCAGAAGTGGGCGTCTGACTCGCTAGTCACCATAATAGGTAGTAAAGAGAATGAGGATCTCTAGTTTATAGTTAGGCTTGCTCTGCTTTTATCGGAACACCTACTCACACCAGAAAGATTCATTTTTACAGGTCAAAGAGTAGTACACCACAGTACTCAGCCTGGCGTGTTTTGGTTATCGTGTCTTTCATTTTACAAATAACATGAGGACATTTACTTTTAAAAGCATAAAAAGTTAATGTTGAGTTTTTAAAGGTGTATGGCTTTTGTCTTGTTCCTCTAAGCTCTTAACAATGTGTACATGTTGAGTTTTTTAAGAGCTGAAAGATAATCTCAGCTATGTCTTCAAAGGTTTAATTGTGCAGCTGTTGAATGTTTGAATGTTTAATTTATCATGACAGATCAGGCACACTCTTAGGGCTGAGGCGGGCATTGGTCCGTTAGTTCTAGCAAAAATATCATTTGATAACTAAAAGTAGTGAGTTCCGTTTTCAAGGAAAAAATTATTCTTTGGGGTCCGGCACTGGCACCTAGTTCCACATCATCTCAAGGTCCAAGTTGTCAACACAACAGACCAGGCTTGACTGATAAGTTCGAAGCTCCCCATCACTAGTCTACAGATTCAACCCAAGAACTCACAGGCTAATGACTAATGAGAAACCAAATGACTGTGTGGTCTCAGGCAGCAAGGTCATCGCCACAGCCATAATCATAAGCGTATCTTATGAGGACGTCCTTAGTGAGCAACTCACTTCCCTTCTGCATGCCCACTTTTCCTCTCTGTAAAGTAGAAAGCTGGTGCTTCTTCCATTTTTTGAACGATATAAAGGTATAACCCAGTTGCTCACAGAGCTTTGTAATCTCAGGTTACATTAATGGAAAGATAATGTCCAGATCAAGCCAGCAACTGACACATCAACACTAAGTCCTGGAAAGACTGGTTTAGAATTATTTCTTGATGTTTAGTTCTGGCCCAACATATTAAGACGGACATTGGTAACTTGGATAAGATCTGGAAGAGGGCACCAAAATGGTAGGGTGTCACATAAGGGACAGTTGAAGAAAGCAGGAAAGTTTTGCCTAGAGAAGTCTGGGGTGCTTCTGCACCTAGAACTCTACATTCTACCTGGGACTCTGGGTCCTCTACATTGTCCCATTGTGCCAATTTTCATTGCATTCTCTGAAATACGAACTCATCCCGCATACTTATTATCGTCTTCATTCTTGAGAGTTGCCCAGAGTTAATAGATGCCACGACCCCAGCTCCACGAGCGGCACTAAGAATGAGCAATCTGAGTCAGATGTGTGTGAAGAGGTCAGAGGGGCCATTGAACCAGGCATCTGAGAAAGTATTAATCCCTAACCTTATTTGCATTTACTGCGTCCAGGCACTGTGCTGAATGTCTTGTATATACTTACTCATTTAATCCTCAAAATAATTACATGGGTGGATAATTTTATTATCTTTATAGATGAGGAAACTGAAAGTCAGAGAGTTTAAATAACTTGTCTGAGAACACAACCGGCAGTGTCACACATCTTTAATGTCCCCTGGATAAATCTAGAGTTTGCTGAAAGGGGAAAGTTTGAGTGTGTGCATCAAAGACGATAGGACCTGGTAGAAGGGGAAAAGGGGTTAGTCTGCAAGGAAAAGTATGCTCCAGAAAGGGATAAAGGGAGGAGACTAAAGAGGGAGTAAAGACAAATCCTGTGGTAGCAGTAAGGGCAACATGGACAGATGGCCTTAGGAGACTTGCTTTGTCCAATCTTTTCCCATTTTGTTAAAATCTGCTTTTTCTTGATATTTTTACCAGCATTTTAAACTATGCAGCATTGCTGAATTGCTATATATACTCTTTCTCTACAATAGCTGTGTAGATGCATCCCAGCTTATGTTAAGTTTGGGGATATGGCCTACCCTCAGCACTAAATGATATTTTTCTAGATTTTTCTCACTCCTGTGGTCCTTCTTAAAAGTAAGTTTCGGTTGATTGCTAGACCAGTATACGTGACTATCACCCTTTCTTCTGCTTAGGAAGAGCTATTACTCTGTACTGCTGTGGGCAGGGAAAGCAGAAAGATGCTTCAGTCCGATCTCCTTTCTCTCCTCCAATCATATAAACTGCCTCCAGGGTGGGATAAATGTAAATGCTGAGCGTCAAGGGAACAGGGTCTAGGATAAATATTTTGATAAGGGAATCTACAGTATTTTACCCCTTTCCATACACGTGGGGCTGATGCTTATTTCCCAAGCTTGCTAGAGGATATCTATTTGGAGTAGAAGGCAGAAAGAAAGGCTGCCCATTCTGTGTTTTCAGTTTTTGTGTTGGTGTAATTTTATTTTATTTAAAAAAATTTTTATTGGAGTATAGTTGCTTTACAATGTTGTGTTAGTTTCTGCTCTACAGCAAAGTGAATCAGCTATACATATATCCCCTTTTTTTTTTTTTTTTGGATTTCCATCCCATTTAGGTCACCACAGAGCTGTTGGTGTAATTTTAAAAAGAAGAACATATTTTTAATCTCCTTATGATGGATATCCTTCATCTGCTCCTCTAAGTCTACTCTCCACCTGTACTGTGGTCTTCATGGACTGCATTACCCAGGTTCCCCTTACTCTCTGGATTATAGTTGGGTTTGGCCAATGGGAGGAACAGGCAGAAGAGCAGGAAGATCTTCCAGGAAGGTAGTCCCTTCCCTCCCTCCCTGTGGTTCGGCAGCAGCTATGCTTCCCTACTTAAGGCCACAGCTTCTGTTGGGTAGGACACAGCTTTCAGGGCTCCTCCCTTGTTCCTTCAGGCCTGGGAGTGACAGCAGCTTCCAAGGGCTCCTCCACCATCCCTTGTTGATTCCCTTAACCCTGCTCTTCCCTCTGTAAATATTCCTTTCAGTCAACAGTCCTCAATTACCCTTTTCAATGTGCCAGCTCTTTCTGCTGGAATCATTACTGATCTGTTTGACTTGGCATATTTTAAAAAATGAAACACACAGATCACAGAATTAAACCACCCAAACTGACCTTTAATTGTACATACATTTTATAGGAAATAAAAAAATATAATTCAAGAAAATTTACTTACAATAAAAATCATAAAACCTACCAGAAAATAAAGTAACTTTCTGAAATAAAATTAATGCCCAATACATGGCCTTGTTCCCATGTATAAATTAGACTATAGCTTCTGTGAATTGCTAAAATGACATTTATTTCCATAGTGTGTATTGCAGGTGATCAAATGCTTTGTAAATTAAAAAAAAATCAACGATAATGCTGTTAGTATAATGATTATAGGTATGTTTCAAACGTGCAATCAGAGAGAAATTCCAATGGAGTTGTGTTTCATAAAGGCAGAAGATGGTCATCATGAGTAGGTATTGCCAAGTCCACACATATTAAATTTGCAGGGAAGACTGTTTCTCTGTGAAGGACTCAAACAGGGGCTTTCCCCAAATTCAGAAAACCATTATTTTTGGCTTAAACCACTAGATTTGGCTAAGTGAAGTAAAAAAAAACCCCTCATCTTAAGTGTGAGCTAATTGTCTTCCCCTGCCTTTCAAAGGCATTGAATTCTAAACTTGAACATGTTGGTTTCTTCTTGGTTCAAAGCAGAGCTGACATTACGATAGCAAGAGGGCAGTCTGTCTTTCAAAGTGCACTGATGGGAGCCGGCAGGGGCACCAACAGTTGAACTGAATTACACTGAGAACACAGTGTTGTGGATCGGATTCTCCCTCCACCTGCCCAGGGCTCACAGCCTCCGCCAGCATGGCAGTTTTGGGTTGGTGCTGTTTCTAGAGCCTTGCCCTGGCTCTGGGTCGTCATGGGTCCAGACCACTTTGAGATTCAAGTCTTTGGGAGGCTTTCTATAGTTTCTAAGCAAACTCAGGCCCTATCAGGATCTTTAGAGATTCAAGGCCACAGTTTAGTACCAGAGTTTCCCAGTTTTCTCTTGGGAAAGATGACCTGGGGCCACAGTGAACCACCAAGGAAATTCGGCTTAGGATAGACTGCTTTGGCCCATCCCATTTCTGGACACCTAAAGTTAGGGCTGGCATTCTGAGTTGAACATCCACTATAGTTTCTTTCTCCCTTTTCATTCCACTCACTGTTAGGGGCAAAGAATAAAATCTAGGCCTTTTTTCGTCACAATTCAGTTCTCTGATATACCAGGCGAAATTCTGTGTTTTTTATTTTACTTGAAAATGAGTCAGTAAACGTAAACAGGTACGTCTGATGGGACGTGATTTTTAAAAATATTTTTAAAAATTTAAAAATATTTACATATCCAATATCAGTAATTTTTTCTATTACCTTGAAATTTCCATTAATAGTAAGCAGTTTACTATTACACAGGACTTTAACTTTCAATTCCTTCTATGTAAATATCAGTGCAGATGAAATAACAGGATTTAGTCATTTAACACAGTGCAAGGAACAGGAGTATACTAGGAATCAAAGTGCTGGAAATCTATCAGTTCTTAATGACTTAAACTCATTTTCACAGAGTGAAAATTTTGTTCCCAGTAGTGATATTATGTCCAAGTTTGTGTTTTTAAGTTCTCAGGCATTATTCGAGAATTTTGGGGGGTGGTGAGGTACGGTGAATGATTGTACTTAACATTTTCATTTGGAGGGGAAAAAAGTCATCTGATAAAGGAAATTAATCTTCCAGATTCAAAGTAACTTTAGAATTTTATGTTTAGGAATTACCCATGAGCCTAGTTAATCCTATTTAGAACAATTTCTTAACTCTAGAATACTTGGTGGACAGGGAAGATTTATTTAAATGTCCAGATTTTAGCTAAGTTAAACTTTGCCTGGTTTGTTTAAATTAGTAGGAAAGCAAACCATTCATTTATTCTTTTTAAAATAAGGGATGATTTGACATAGATTGTGTCAAAATACACTGATTTCTAGATACGTCTGGAATCACTCCTAAGTGATCATCTAGTCTGATAACTACTTATAGGAAATAGTTTTGCGTAAGCAACTCAATGAGACTAACATTCTTTTTTGGTTTTTTATTACAACTATGCTGTAATAACACTCACTGCAAAAAAATAAGGTGTCCACTATTTCAAAGATCATGCTATAAGGGAAAAAAAATCCTCTAATACCAAGTACTGTATTGAATATTTCAAACTCTAATCTGTAATACAACCACACTTTAAAAACCTGCCAAATTAAATGAAAATTTTCCACTTTTATCTCATTTTAAAAATTATTATATCTACACTAATTATAAATTGTTGTTTGGGGGGAATTCATCACATACTATCCCATTTTCAATTTTTTGTTTTATAGTTTATTTTTGTAACATTTCAGATGAGTTTACACTGTAAATAAGATATGATTAAACAGTGCAAATTCACTGAAATATCTTATGCCGAGTTTACATAATGCCAAACGTTTAGATTTAGAAATATATTAAGATATGACTCACTGTTACATGATTTCCTATTAAGTATGAGTCAAGCCGTATTTCCCAGATGAATTTTGCTACAATACAACCATCCTATAAAGTAGATGTTAGTTATGTCCTCAACATCAGCATTAAAAGAGTTCCAGTGTTTCTGAAGAACTGACCAGATTTTTCCGTTTTTGATCCTAATATTTGGCTTCAGACATAGCCACGTATACGATTCCCTGGAAATAGAATGAAGAGTATTAATCAGAATTACCTCTCTTAGTAGTCTACTATTTATTGTTGAGAAGAAAATTCCCAGCCTTTTTGGTCACTATTAGCACGGCAGACGTTATAAAATAAATAACCTGACACTGACACACAGCTTCTTGTGGATGGTGAAAAAGCTGACATTAACGAGCAGAGCCTACTCAGTAATACTGAGTTATACTGTTGTAAAAAGAGAGCACTCCCACATACACAAACATACAGTACAAAGTACCTATGGTTTTCAGATTCATTGTCCAAAGAAAGGACGATCACAAGACACCGGGCTTGGTTGCTTGCACATATCCACTCCCTAGAGAATACGTGAGAAGTTTTATCTGGTCTGACTGTACACTGTATGTTTACAATGGTACTAGCCTAGAAGATTAAAATAGAAAACACAGTAACTATTTAGGGTTTTAAACAAATTACAAAACTACATGGTTTCTCATTCAACAGGAAAGCTTAAATCGAAAGGCACTGGATCTTAAGTGCAATTGGTTGTTCCTCTAAAGGCCATGGAACGTGCTCTTTGACGGTAGGTTTTATAGAGCCTTCTGATACCTTCCACGAAGTGCCTTATCAGCACGTCTGTAGCCCAAACCACTGTTGAAATGTTTGCTTGCTCTGTTTTATTAGGGTAGCTTCATTGTATTTATAAACTAACTTTTCTCCATTTCTCCAAGGAACCATTTCAAAATGATCTTCCAGATGCTGGCTCACTAAGCACTTCTTAACTACCATCCTCGAAGGTCAATCTATTTACGGGCATTTGACTGTGCAGAACAGGAAGTTTGTGTTGCATCTTGTGTTCTTAATGAAACCCGACAACAGAGGACTGAACGCATTAGTCTCAGAACAGGAGGCCTCAGGATGGCAAAGACCCAAGGGTCAATTATTGAATTAATTGATAAAAATCTAAGAGCTTGGAGGTCCCACTTTTCTTTCCGGGAAGAGGTTTCATTCATATATGCAAAAATCTGTAAGAAGCAAAAGGGGAAAAGAATGTTAGTTTTACATTGTAGCAGTGGACAGGCTTAGACCATATGCAATTTCTTAAGACTGAAAAGCAAAACGTGTTTTGTGTGTGGTCGTAGTGGTGAGAGAGAGGTAGCAAAATCTCACTCCTCTCGCACATGTTTATGCCTTACAGACACTCTGAAACATAAGTATTGTCTCTGACAGATGAGGAAGTGAGTTAATAACAACATGTTGCATTTACTTCCAAAAACTGAATCTGGCTTCATTACGACAATTCAGTGAGAGGGCACACAACAGAGCCTGTGTTCTGGCCGTTGGGCTGCCTGGGTTTGAATCCTGGCTCCACAGATAGCTTTGGGACCATAAGTAAGAAAACTAACCTCTTTGTGCCTTCATTGCTGCATCTTTAAAATGGGTGATAATGATAACAATACCTATTCTTGGGGTTGTTGGCAGGATGAGAGGAAATCATCCGGGTCAGCTACTGAAAACTGCTCACTTAATAAGTGTCCCCCCAACGTTAGTCTTTATTATCTCCATTTTACCAGTGAGGACACCACGGTGCAGAGAAGGTGAGGGTCTTGCCCAAGTTCCCAGGGCTGGTTAGTGGCCGACTCAGGACACAAATTCCAAGTCCCTTGACACCAGAGCAGTGCTCACTGTGTGCTACATCCAGGTTGCCTATGTTAGACCAAAGGTCTTCAGAACAAAGTCCTAAACACCGGAAAGCTGACACGTCTTTATGCATTGGCCACTGACACATCTTTACGCATTGGCCACTGACACATCTTTACGCATTGGCCAATGTCCTCAAAGCAGTATACCAGCTCTCATCCGATTTCTTAGATATTTAGGGAACAACACAACTTTTTGGTCAGATTGCAGAGAGTGGACCAGTACATGCTTGATAAAGATCAAACATTTCCACATGGCTTACAGAAAAGAGAGAAACATGTAAATCATACCTAGTCGTTTGAAACCAGTTGTTTATAGAGCTCCTGGGACTTTCTTACCAAAGGCAGCTGGTGAGTTAGAGAGCTATTCCTTCTTTCCTCCACTCTCCCTTGCCAGAAGAAGGAATGGTTTGTTTCCTTTTCCCCCCACTACTTATTCTGCAGGCATCTGGCAACTGGATATACAAAGCAAATTGCAGGGAGGGAGAAGAGTAGCCATCTTCGGGTTGCTTATGTTAGGACAGTATCAGGAAGGTTTGGCAGCCATAGGTGTTTATGCCAGAGAATCTTGGCTTAAGGGAATGGAGAAAAGACTTGGCAGATGAGTAAAGAAAAAAAAGAAAGAAAGAACTGATAGTGGATGTCCCTGAGTATACAGAGAAGAGGAAAGTTAGGTGGGGATATGCAAGGGAGCAATACTTTTCTTGTCAGCTAAACTATTTTGAATGAGAAATTGATAGTACTTATATGGTGTATTTAAGGAGCGATTTTGAAGTTTAGGAATTCAGGATAACAGTGTACATAAACCTGATAGATTAAAATATATTAGTCACCACACACACACACACACACACACACACACACACAAACTGAGCATTCTGTTGTAGAAAAAGTCTGTAGCTGAGTTTAGATCTAATTTTGCCAAAGAATATAATACTGGATTGTCTAGTGGGCCATGTAGAGAGGGCTCAGCCTCTAGTGTCATGGGTCACACATGAAGATGAGTCAGGTTTTCTGTGGCAAGTAACCCAAACCATAGTTCCTGATCTCTTTAGAGTGTGACAGACCAATGAGAAGTGAAAAATGGTTTTAGAGGATGAAGCAATTCTGTACTATTTGTTTCCTTTCCTTTTCATCCACTATGCTGAGTAATTTTTAGAAATGCTTAAAATTTGCATTTTAGGAGCTGGCCAATATGTTGTAGAAGATAATTTCCTCTTTTATGCTTGGAAAAGAGACATACTTCAGAGAACCTTGAAGTTCTTGATGTAAGTTTTGTCTTCTCCTACCTCTCCATTTTTTTTCCTTCCGTTCTTGGCTTTTGCCTAGAGTTCACCATTTTCAATCTTGTGGACCCTGGGTTTTTTCTTTTTAATTTAAATTATACATAGAATAGAATTTACCATTTTAACCATTTTCAAGTATCATTAAGTACATTCACATTGTTGTGCAACTGTACTGTTTGTATTTTTATTTTCTGTATATTGTGATGTTTTGACATCATAAAAACTTTCTGGCTGGGGAGAGACTGCCCCTTCCAGGGCTAGCCAATGCTTAGAGATAGCCAAGGGCTTACCCAGAAGCAATCGCTTGATATGCAAACTAACCAATGCAGAGCTCCGCTGGGTGGCCCTTTACCCCATGGAGGCAGCTTTCATCATTCCAAGGCCTGGTACGGGGCGACTAGGGGCTACTCGTATAGCTTAGAGCCTGTCGAAATGCTTCAAAATAGCCAGTCCCAAACTGTTTCCCCTACTCTGCCTTGTCCTTCCCTCAGAAACTCCAGTAAAGTCCGTGGCACAGGCTCTCCCCAGCTCCTGCTTCTTTTTCCTCCTGACCTGCACTGGTACTTCCTCATGTGGCCCTGCACGTTACGCAGTGCTTCCTGTTTTTGACCTGTGAGTTTGATAAACTGTTTCCTGGAGCATCTCCTGTCTCCTCTTGTGGCTGCACTTGACTGACCATCATATAAAAAGAACGGGGAACAGCAACCATCACCACCATCCATCTCCAGAACTTTTTACAACTTCCTAAACTGAAACTCTGTACCCATTAAACACTAACTCCTCATTCCCTCTCCCTCCAGCTGATCCTGGATTTTAATTAAAGGCTGACACAATGGATAGAAGTCAATTAATTAATAATGTTTCGGTGATATTCTGGACTTCAGCTTCAGAGGCTGGTAGAATTTATACATGCTTTTGCACATACTACAAGTAAATCTGCTATGAGAAAAATACCAAGGACTAATGTAAACCAGCCTAGTGAGTTTTAATTCCTTAGGACAGACTCTCTCTATAGGGCTTTGCTAAGAATACAAGCTTGTTGTGATACCTGGAAAGTGGCACAGAGGAAAATTAGTATTCTGTTGTCTTCCATAGAATCCTTGCCACCTCCATGGAAAACTTTATCTTGGCACTGACCTGGCACCGTTTCTTTCAGCTACTTTCCTACCTTTAATGTGACTACAGAGTGGGTTCAGAATTTTAGAGTAAATGAGAAATGTATTTGGCTGTGCACTGAAATCCCCAGTGGATAATTAAAAATATTCTGATGGAAAAAAAATTTTAAAGAAAGAAATAAAACTACTCTGATAGCTTGCTCCCTCTCTCAGAGACTCTGATTTAATTAGCCTGGGCTGTAACCCAGGTGTCAGGGCTTTTAAAGCCCCCCAGGTGATCCTAATATGCAGGCAAAGTTGAGACCCACTGCTTTAGACCCTTACCCCCAAATTGAAATAGTTTAAAATGATTCATTTATCACACTTAAAAACAAAAGACCCACTTAGGCCTGGCCAATCAAACAAATGACACGGAGCTTCCAGAATTCAGTTCCTGGTCATTAATATCAAATGATTTTCCTTTGGAAACGGAATCCTATGGAAAGAGTAGCTAATATTTACTGAACACCTGTATGCCAGGCATGGTGCTAAGCAATTTGTGTCTTGTTGTGTTTAATCTTTATACAAATCTGTAAAGTGTTATTACTCCCATTTTAGTAAGGAGGAGATCAAGGCTCAGACAATTAGTTGTCCTGTCCCAAATCACACCGCAGGTAAGTAGGGGAGCCATGCAATTATAGTAGCAGGACCCAGACTTTCCTCTTAGCCACTACACACTCTGCCACCATCTATATAAAAAGCCTCTGACGTAAAGTCTCACATGAAATTCACCACTGACTGATTATGGGTTTGTAGGAGACTTTTTTCCAAATGTGTCACAAAGATTTATGGGTATTATTTCTCCTGTTTATAGATTTTAAAACCATGGCTATATCTAAGTAGCTACTTGGTTTTCTTTGGGTCTTTTCTTTCTTCCACGCTTTCCACAGCTACATGGCAGGCAGTGATGATCACCTTGACCAAGGGTGTAGACATAACGCACCACTTCTCTTTAGGGAAAAGGACCATAGTTCTTGCTGTCTAAATTTTTAAAAATCAGTGTAATTATGTTATTATTTACAACCACAATTTCATAATATCAAATGGCAAAGGAAAAGGTGTCAAGTGAAAACACTCATATAGAAGAACTTTCTCTTAAAAGGTAAGGTGTGTTAAAACTCTTTCAACAATCCCCAAACACATCATTGATGATGTATGAATAATAAAGGGCCTTCCAGTAGTACATGGATATTAACTCAAAATATCACCAGACAAAGTTTGTTTTGGTTATGCAGAGATTTCTGAATTTCTCTTTCATCCCTACTAGAATTGTGATACTGTGCATGTATGTAATTGACAAATTTCAAATCAGTTTTACAACCTCCATTCATGTTACATTTTACATAAAGAGTACCAGGAATGAATGGGAAACTCCAGTACTCTTTACTTGAGTTTGCTCTGTATTTCAAAGATCAGATTTCCACTAATCAGAGTAACCTAGAAATTATAGCCCTAAAGAATTTCTAAAGATGAAGACATTTTAGAATGAGTCAATGGTTCACTCTTGAAATTTTAGAACTGAATAAAATGCATAAGCACTTTATCCTAATGACATGGGGAAAACAGTTTAAAATGACCAGAAGTTATTCACAATTATTAGTAAAGTAGTGAGAAAACGGCTAGATATGGGTTGGAAATTAAAAGACAAACAGTATCTGAGTCAAGAATGGAGGTCTGATATATTTCCTGTGTCCTGTTTCATTTCAGGAAGAAAGTTTCTATTTATCACTGTGAAATGATGACAATATCTGATTAACATGAGGAATGTATTAATTTACGCAATATTCCTTTAGTGCATAAACAGTTTGGAATATGTTGTTGGTCCTACGCATGACTTTATATTGGATCGACAAAATAATGCTTTTTAAAAAAATCAGTTATATCTTATGTGTACCAACAGAAAATTTTATGTGAGGGGTAATCTGATTATTTCTTAATTTAGACCCGCATTTACACTAGCCGATCTCCTAAAATCTCAGACTCAGCCTTTTAATGCATAGGTCAGTGCAGAAGAAAAAAGAAACTGTACCCTTGGCCCCAGCTCAGGCCCCTTGATCTGATAAGGAGAAAAAGGTCTTTGCCATTGTATTTTTTTTTTTTTTTTTTTTTTAACATCTTTTTGCCATTGTATTTTTAAAGCTAAAAGTTGAAATTAAGAGACAAAGTGGGCAAGATATTTATAACATCTTCACAATTCTCTTATAAATCTTGGATTAACCTTCTCATATGTTACCCCTGAAATGAGTACTTTCCGACAGTATTGTGATTAAAAGCACAGGCTCTGTGCTTAAGCTGCCTGGCTTTGAATCCTGGCTTCAGCGCTCACTCACTAGCTGCGGGACCCAGGGTAAGTTATTTGCCTCATTTGTAAAATGGGAGTAAAAATGCTACCTATTTGACAGATTGTTGTGAAGATAATGGATTGAAGTATGTAAAAAATTAGCACTCAAAAATGTTAGCCATTCAGGACAGGAATAAAGACGCAAACATGGAGAACGGACTTCAGGACACGGGGAGGGGGAAGGGTAAGCTGGGACAAAGTGAGAGAGTGGCATGGACATATATATACACTACCAAATGGAAAATAGATAGCTAGTGGGAAGCAGCCGCAGAGCACAGGGAGATCAGCTCGGTGCTTTGTGACCACCTAGAGGGGTGGGATAGGGAGGGTGGGAGGGAGACGCAAGAGGGAGGAGATATGGGGATATATGTGTATGTATAGCTGATTCATTTTGTTATGAAGCAGAAACTAACACACCATTGTAAAGCAATTATACTCCAATAAAGATGTTTAAAAAAAAATGTTAGCCATTTTGATGTTGATAATAATGACATTTGAAGTTGAACTTGACTTCAAAACAGCGTGCTGGGCATTTAATATTTTGAGTTTCAATTCCCAAACTTTGAAAGTCCTAGGCTGGCATTCTTGGAGGAAGCAGTAATTGTAACCTGCCCACACCTTGGGACAATGGCTGACATTCCTTAGCAGTTCAGGTTTCCTCAATTCCCCACTCCCCTCTTCTCATTCCTGGAGTGATTAGGCTGTTGTCCCACTGGGTACACAGCTGTGAGCTCTCCTTGCTGGGCCGGTGGCATGGCCCACTTTGAGGGCCACAGAAAGCAGTTCTGTTATCCCGAGTTAGAAAGAGGCAGAGACAGGGTAGATTACTAGTATTTTCTGGGACACAGGAAGAAAATTAGTTGGAATAGTTCATTAATAATTATTTTACATTGATACATTTTGCCTCGATAATATTTTAGATATACTGGGTTAAATAAAATCTACTAATAATTAATTTCAATTGTTTCTTTTTACTTTTTGTCATGTGGCTACAAGAAAATTTGAAATTTTTATGTGGCTTGCATTTGTGGTTCATGCTGTATTTCTATTGGGCTGCGTGTGCTATTATAGAAGAACAGGAGAATTTCTGAAGGCAACCAGAAGCCCTTGCCTTTTCTATCAGAGCCCGGGTTAGGATATGTGGAAATGATTCCTGCCTTGGGTGGGAGATTGGTGTAGGCCATTTCTGACCACAATTTTAGTGTGGGCCAAGTAGAATAAAAGGACATGGGGGAAAAGCACCCCCCAGGGACACATGCCAAGCATTCTGAAATAGCAGAATGTAATGCACCATTCAGTAGCTTTGAGATTTGAATTGTCAGATAAGCCTTCCAAGAAGTAACTAAATTCTGGATAGTGTAGCATTTCATAATGCTTAAAGTGCCGTGTAAATGAAAGATACTGACAAGTATCAATAATCTAGTGATAAAATAAAATTAGTCAATGGTCAAAGTAAATTTCCCTATTGAGAGATGACTTGGTACTTCCCATTTAGGGTACAGTTCAAATATCTGTTTTGCACCTACTGGGTTATCTGTAGTTCATCTGGAAAATGTGTCATGTTAGCCCCAAGGCAAGAAGTCGGCGTAGCCCACTTTCTAGATTACATTAACACTAGGCATTTTTCCCACTCTTTGTCTGGGACTCTTTGCCATGCATACACGCAGAAGAGAACCTAGATAATATTTGCTGATACTGTCAATGCCAAGGAGTGGCTTGAAGGAGCTAAGCCTCCTCATAATCTACATCTGGCCCCCCAAAGCCATAAACAGGCACTCAGATAAAAACTCAGCTTCAAAGCAAACTTCCTACGTCCCCACCCTTTCTAACCAGACTTCTAGTTCTTCCATTTGGCAACTCTGGAGTTGCCCCTGGCTTAATAGTAAAGGAAACGAGTGTGTGTGTTTGCGTGTGTGTATCTGAAAATCAACATATGGCAATGATGGAATTCTCATGGCAAAAGGCAAATTTACTTGAAAACTGGGGAACCTATTGAAAATCAACTGCCTTTATTTAAAAAAATACAGTTTATGCTGCGGGTCAGTCATGATCAAGGGGGAGACCTTTTCCTCCTGCTCTCCTCCTCAAAGGGAATAACAATCCTTTTCACAAGTGTGTGGTCACCTCTGAGCCTGTTCCCAAGCTATTTTAAGTAGCTGAGAGTGGAAGGTATTTTTATACGTACACACTCACAAATGATAGATAAAACTCTAAGGACTGACATCCTGATTCCCACCAGTCCAAAACAGGTACCCCCCAATTCAGAAATGGTTTATGTCTCTCATGTTAAATTCTAAGTTGTTTAGTGGAACTTGAAATGCTTTCTCTCACAGATACATGTATGTTCTGCATCCTAGTCCCAACGCCAAAAAGTTAATTTAGCTCCTAATGTAGTTCTACCAGTTCTACCAGTAAAACAAAACAAACTTGTGGAAGCCATGTTGGTTTCTACCTCACAGCATTTCTGTTGCAAACTCCCCAGCTCAGGGTGAATGGGAGATGCAGCCTCCCACATCCTACTTCATTTTATAAAAGGGCATCTTTTACATACTCCATCTCATTCCTCTCAAAGTGTAACTTACTGATTCAGAGCAGCTTCTACCCTGACAGAAGATGGGGCAGAAGTGTGAGGACAGTGGGGACCAGGCAGGAGAGAACATAGGTAAGAAAGGGAGTTAATTTGTGTATGTGGGAGGGTCATATCTAGGCTTTTAGGATCCTGTGTCCTCTCCCACCCCTATGGATGAGTTTATGAAGATAATCTAAAGCAGTGAGGGAGGCGGGAAGTAGGATAAAGTGACTTCTTCAGCTTCTACAGGTCACACTGACCAATGGCAGCATCATTTATCTTTTTCTTTTCTCCAAGACTGTGTCAGGTGAGAGTCACTGCCAACTGTTTATTCCCTGTAGGGTCAGTCTTGTGCTTCTGAAGATTAGGAAGCGGAGCTGCTAAAACTGAGCTCTCATTTCTCTGTAAGAGGCCAGCACATGCTCGGATACATCCCAGGCTCTGCTACCCACATTACACCTTAGGAGGCTCAAACTCACAGCATCATGGAACTAACCACTGATGTTGCCCCCAACCAGGGCAGCACCCAGCCCAGAACCTAGGCAAGGGGTTCCTCCAAGCAAGCAGCCTTTCCTCTAATTATCATTATGAACATATTATGAACTTTCATGGCAACAAAGAGTTATACTCCCAATATGTAGTTTGGGAAATCTGTAAGCTAGGTTTTGTTGAACTTTTAAGACAATGAATGCTCTGGACTTCTGGCAACATGGACCCTTCTCACCTGGGACCATTCTCAATGGAAGGCTATGGGTTGAGTATTACATTTTGCTCTGGGAGAAACAGAAGGCAGAGCCTGGAGAACTAGCACCAGTGGATGGGGGGGCACCGGGAGGCGAACTACAGCTCAGGGAAGTCAGGTTGTAACTGACAACTACCCAAAGGTGGAAGGGGCTGCTTCTTCGTCAGGTACTAAGCCAGACTGGCCTTGTACAGTGGCTTCGGGCTCTAGGGTGGCAGTCTGCGCTGGCTTAGTGGAGAGCCAGGACTCCCTTTCAGGGGGACTGTGTTGGTAAATGAGAAGCAGTAGCATAGAGATGCCCGTTTGCTGGGGTTAGGGAAGTAGGAAGTGGGGCAAAGGTGAGAATTGAGAGGGGAAGGCTATAGACCCTTTACAAATGAGGCCATAATTTTACAAGTTGCAAAATGTGTGTGGTGGTGGAAAGGGTGGGAGTAAGAGGGGAGAGTGTGAGAAGGCTGCCCGGTTCCTCTGTGGAAATGAAGGGAGCGACTCACCGTGAAAGGCAAGGAGCAGACGGCGAAGGTGATGGTCATGATAGCCAGGAGAATGAGATGGTCCGTCTCCTCCGCCATGGATACCCTTTCCCCTTTCCTGTGGCTGCCAGGGCCGCCCCGGCTGCTGCCCAAGGAGGGTCCGGAGCGGCTTCTCCTGCCCCGGCGATGCATGTGGATGAGGTTGAGGATGACACTGAAGTTGCAGGCGAGCACTGCGATGATGAGCAGTAGCAGCAAGGTGGCGTAAAGCCGCAGGTACGTGGTCTGCTCATGCCCGATGAAGCACCACGTCCCAGGGCAGTACTGGGCGTACTGCCGGTGGTCCAGCAGCGGCAGGGAGCAAAAGAGCAGGGAGACTGTGTAGATGGCGGGCAGCACAGCCAGGCCACCACGGCATGTGACCCAGCGCTGGTAGAAGTAGGGGTGTCCGATGGCTAGGTAGCGCTCCAGGGCCATGGCGAAGAGCATGAGCATGGTGGCCAGGCTGAAGAAGGTCATGGAGAAGGCAAAGTAGGTGCACACGCGCCTCTGGGGCTCCAGGGCCACCAGGGTCTGGTTCCGCGCATACGAAGCCAGCACCACAGGGCTGATGAGGCAGGTCCCGAGCAGATCGGTGAACACCAACTCTGTCACCAGCACGTGGAACAGCGAGATGGAGTTCCCGCGGCCGGCGCTGCGCCCCGAGTCCCCCAGCCAGCGGCGCACCAGCAGCGCCAGCGCGATGAGGTTCCCCAGCACCCCGGCCGAGAACATCACGGAGCTGATGGCTGGGCTTTCGCCGGAGGGGAGCCACTGTCGAGTATCGCAGTTCTCTGGCCAGGAGTCATTGGAGGTATTGCCCATGGTGGGGCGCCGGAAGAAGAGATGCGTCCTCCTCTCCCGCCGGCCTGCACCTGGCTGGAGGAGGGTCTGAGAGCCGGAGTGCTCCGAGACACCCAGGGAAAGGGGAGGGACCGAAATCCAGAGCCCCCTGCCGGCCCCCAGTGCGCATAGAGGGCGGGCTCTGCCCGGGTCTCCCAAGGCTCGCGGAGAAGCCGCTCTGCTGCCGCATCCATGCGGCGCTCCACTCTCCTGGGCCGGCTCGCGCCCAGGGAGCCGCCGCCGCCGCCGCCGCCGCTTCCACGTCTCCCGGGGGTGGCGGCTGTCCCAGAGCGAGAGCCCGCGAGCCGCAGAGAGGTGGGCGCGTCACACTGCAAGTCTCTCCGGAGCGCGGGGGCGGAGTGCGCGCTGGGCGAGGCGAGAGGGTGGACGGTGGGAGCAGCGGTCCTCGTTCTTCGCTGCTCGGCTTGCTGGATGTCCGCAGGCTGCCTGACCACCGCTGGGAAGAGTTTAGCCCTGGTAGAGGGCTGGGAGGGAGTGCGGGGCACTGGCGGGGTCTGCGCAGGATTTACAGAAGGCGGGCAACGCCGGGGAGAGCTAAGCGACTCACTAAACAGTAGAGAAGTTAGGAGGACCCAGTTCCGTGAGACGTGAAAAAGAAGGGAACAACAGACACCAAAGACGGCTTGCAGTAAGACCGATATGTTCTTTTTCTTTTCTTTTTAAAAGCGTTTTCAGGAAAACACACCAAGAAGGCGGGTCCAGAGTTAGGAGGAAGTGAAAAGCAAGCCTGTGCATTCAAGGAACCAAAACACGCTCACACCAAGCTGCCTGTTGCACTGTCGTTTTGATTCGGTTCCCAGCATTTCGCCTTTTCTTATGTCAACACCATAACGGATAACCACTTGTTTAAAAAACCATTAAAAAAAAAAGAAATGTTCCTTGTGATTGTGTAGAATTGTGTTTGTGGGCACAGCTTGAAACCACTGCACATTGTTCTCTACTCTAGCTCAGCCGCCAAAGAAAATGTTCAGCCATACATGTTTTTCATGTTCAGTTAACTGTTCAGGACCCATCTGGAAAGAACCGTTCCTGGTAAAGTTGAATTGGTAAGTGGCCAGTTTCAGAGACTGGAGCTGACAAAAATGGTTTCTTACTACCCATTGTCACATATACAGAGTCATGAAAATGGGCTGATGTTTAAAACAAAAAACCCAGTTTGACAGACAACATGGGTACTTATATTTTGTAAGGAAGGTCATACTCACTTGGGGAAGGATCTGCAAAGGGAACTGGAAAGGGGGTGTGGGAAGTCATCCTCTGAGAGGATTGCCTTCAGAAGGATTGCCTGCTGAAGAGCACCCCTTCCTGCAGCCTGCTTGCAGTCTATGACTATTTTAGCTCACTTTGATGATTCTGGCTTGGGAATTAGGTTGGGGATGGGATTCCCAACAGCGCAAGCTCACAGGGGGTTTATTTTCCTCATGTAAGAATGTCAGTGGTGGCAGGCTGGTGTACCTCCAGGACTCGTTCCTCCGGCCTGCCATTCCTAGCATGCTGGCTTTCTGTCTACATTCTGTTCCCCACTGGTCAGCAGGATTCAACCAGAGAAACAGAACCACCTCATCACAGAAGTTCTATTGGACAGGGCTGCTTTGGACCTTACATGTTGGAGGGAGAAGGTGGGGGAGTCTATGCAAGGCCGTTTGCTGTCTCTGGTTCTAGTGTTGAACCTGAAATCACCATAGATCAGCCAGAGGCAGTCAGGATAGAAAGCTGGACATGATGAGAGCAAGAACAGACTTAAAACTTGTGGGGACAAACTGGAATTCACGAACAACCGTAATCTTCAAAGACAGACTGCACCTGCGTGTGTCTCTCATTACTTCCAACTTTGATGATGCAGATATACTGCAGGAGAAGCTGGCACCCTTCATGGAGCTGCACATGCACTTGGCTTAGAACCTGAAGGAGCTGAAGATCTGGCAGGAGCTGGGTGCTGCCTCATGCCAGCAAGGGGAGCCAGCAGATCAGCTACAATGTGCTAGAGTTACCACCACACCTGGAGCCCTGCACTGTCCTTCAGAGCGTGAAAACCACGGCCACTGCCTCACTGTTGCCTTCCAGAGCTCATGCAACACTGAAACCATGCAAGATTCTGGAAGATAAATCCTGCTTAGCTGAGTTGACATACTACAAGGTCACCACACTGCCCCATAGGTCCAGGAGTCAAGTCGGTTGAATATGCTTCAGCCCAGAAATAGTGTTATAGAAATATACTGCCTCAAGGAGACATAATCTGACAAGTACACAAAGATGTTACACACACACAGAGAAAGCAGAAATACTGTTCATCATTGCAAGAATCTAGAACTAAATGTCCTACCATTGAGGACTGGTTTAATAAATTTTGGTACACCTATATAACACAGTACACAGTCATTAAAAAGGAAGATGTGTGTCTGTATTTACTAATAATGATCTCTACCACTTGAGTTAAAAGTATGTATATTATTCCATTCATAAATAAAATTATATGCATAAGTATTTGCACAGAGCAGCATCTGGAAGGATGTTCAGCAAAATATTAATGGTAATTTCTCTGGTAGTACTTTATTCTTTATGTCTTTCTGTCTTGGTGGATTTTTCTACAAGTATGTATTATCTTTATATCAGGAAATGCAAGGAAGCTGCTTTTTACTTAGAAAAAAATTAATCATTGGAGGACTTTTCTACTTGGTAGAAGGCAGGGGGTTAAATGCTAATGTTTTCAGTTCTCTTCCAGTTCTACTCTTTAATGAGTGGGAAAGTCTTGTTGGTTTCTTGAGACTGATCAAGAAGACTGGAGATGCTATCCTTACAGTTTTCACAAGGCTTTTGTAACTGTCCTTATTTGAAGATTGGAAATCATCACACATTAGGCACCATTTCTAATGAGATGGTGCCCTGCCCCACTTGAAGTGATTGCTTTGACAACAGACTCTTGGTATGTGTTAGCGTTGTTGCTTAACTCAGTTCTGACACTATCATCACCAGGCGGTAAAAGTGGTAGCAAAAAGTCAACCAAAGGGTCAAAAACAAACAGAAAAAGCAGTCAATAGAAACTAACTACAAGATTTGTTCACAACACTACAGGAAATTGTGAGTGGGCAGGTAGAGAATCTTAGTAAAGAAATGGAAACTATAAAAAAGAACTAAATGGAAATTCTAAAACTAAAACTTACAGCAGCTTGCAGTTGACAGAATAAAGAATGAATTTGAAGACTAAAATCACATCTGGTTACCTTTCTTTTCATGTCATCATGACTTTTGTGCTCCTGGGAAATATTCTCACTTTTTCCATACCACATAAGGCTTAGAGAACTCTCGTTTCCTGCTGCTTGCCCTGTTTCTACCCAAGAAGTGAAACATGGGTTTCCTATGCTCTCAGATCCCTCAAACCTCCCTGAGATTTGGGGGTACAGAGCAACCTTATCTAGGAAACCCCTGTGTTAACATCTAAGCTCTCCCAGTTCTCTTAAACTTCACCGTCCCTCCTTCACAGACTGTGGAACTACTGGGGGAGAAGGGGTGAAACTTTGCTCTTCCTTATCTCCTCTGATCTGGTCTTATCATTCAAAAGCCATAAGCTAAGAATTGATGCCTGTGCCATCATCAGAAAGTCTACAAACAATAAATGCTGGAGAGGGTGTGGAGAAAACGGAATGTAAATTGATACAGCAACTACGGAGAACAGTATGGAGGTTCCTTAAACTAAAAATAGAACTATCATATGATTCAGCAATCCCACTACTGGGCACATACCCTGAGAAAACCATAATTCAAAAAGAGTCATGTACCACAATGTTCATTGCAGCACTATTTACAATAGGACATGGAAGCAACCTAAGTGTCCATCGACAGATGAATGGATAAAGAAGATGTAGCACATATATACAATGGAATATTACTCAGTCATGAAAGGAAATGAAATTGAGTTATTTGTAGTGAGGTGGATGGACATAAAGTCTTACAGAATGTAGTAAGTCAGAAAGAGAAAAACAAATATCATATGCTAACACATATATATGGAATCTAAAAAAAGAAAATGGTTCTGAAGAACCTAAGGTCAGGACAGGAATAAAGATGCAGACGTAGAGAATGGACTTGAGGACACGGGGAGGGGGAAGGGTAAGCTGGGACGAAGTGAGACAGTAGCATTGACATATACACTACCAAATGTAAAATAGATAGCTAGTGGGAAGCAGCCACATAGCACAGGGAGATCAGCTCCGTGCTTTGTGACCACCTAAAGGGGTGGCATAGGGAGGGTGGGAGGGAGACACAAGAGAGAGGGGATATGGGAATATATGTATATGTATAGCTGATTCACGTTAGCAGAAACTAACACACCATTGTAAAGCAATTATACTCCAATAAAGATGTTAAAAAAAGAATTGATGCCTATGTTCTGCTATATTGTCCTTTCTCTGAGGCAGTCAGCATAGAATGCCCTAGCTACTGCTAAAAGCAGGGAGAAAGGTCTGGAGTATCAGGAAGTACTGGGCAAAAACAAACAAACAAACAAGCAAAAACTCATAAGTTAATATGGTTCTCTTGTCCTCAGACAGGAAATAACAGAAAGGTAAACCCACAACACGGCTTATTAGCACAATGGCTTAGCTCAAAAGAGTAACTCCAATAATGCTAGGACGGCAAATTACCTGTGATCCTAATTTCCTTTCTAAGATTGATAGAGGAAAAAGAGACTAATATAATCATGACATTCCCTTTTACCAGAAAGCTCTGTGTCTAAGAACAGAACCAACTGTAAGGTGGAAAAGCACATATAACACAAAAGTAAGGCTATGGTTATTCAATTTCTTTATATAAAGTAACAACTCATTATAGAAATTTTGGAAAAATAGAAGAAAAAAAGTCACCTATGAGTGTATCCATCAAAAATGGCCACTCTTAATATTCTGTTGTGGGATTGGTTCAAGATGGCAGAGTAGAAGGACGTGCTCTCATTCCCTCTTGCGAGAACACCAGAATCACAACTAACTGCTGAACAATCATCGACAGGAAGACACTGGAACTCACCAAAAAGGATACCCCACAACCAAAGACAAAGAAGAAGCCACACTGAGATGGTAGGAGGGGCAATCACAATAAAATCAAATCCCGTAACTGCTGGGTGGGTGACTCACAGACTGGAGAACACTTATACCACAGAAGTCCACCTACTGGAGTAAAGGTTCTGAGCCCCACGTCAGGCTTCCCAACCTGGGGGTCTGGCAACGGGAGGAGGAATTCCTAGAGAATCAGACTTTGAAGGCTAGTGGTATTTGATTGCAGGACTTTGACAGGACTGGGGGAAACAGAGACTCCACTCTTGGTGGGCACACACAAAGTAGTGTGCGCATCGGGACCCAGAGGAAGGAGCAGAGACCCCATAGGAGATTGAACCAGACCTACTAGCTAGTGTTGGAGGTTCTCCTGCAGAGGCAGGGGGTAGCTATGTCTCACCGTGGCGACAAGGACACTGGCAGCAGAAGTTCTGGGAATTATTCCTTGGCGTAAGCCCTCCCAGAGTCCGCCATTAGCGCCACCAAAGAGCCCAGGTAGGCACCAGTGTTGGGTTGCCTCAGGCCAAAAAAACAACAGGGAGGGAACCCAGCACCACCCATAATCAGACAAGCAGATTAAAGATTTACTGAGCTCTGCCCACCAGAGCAACAGTCAGCTCTATCTACCACAAGTTCTTCCCATCAGGAAACTTGCACAAGCCTCTTAGATAGCCTCATCCACCGGAGAGCAGACAGCAGAAGCAAGAACTACAACCCTGCAGGTTGCAGAACAAAAACCACATTCAAAGAAAGACAAGATGACAAGGCAGAGGGCAATGTAACAGAGGAAGGAACAAGATAAAACCCCAGAAAAACAACTAAATGAAGTGGAGATAGGCAACCTTCCAGAAAAAGAATTCAGAATAATGATAGTGAAGATGATCCAGGACCCTGGAAAAAGAATGGAGGCAAAGATTGAGAAGATGCAAGAAATGTTTAACAAAGATCTAGAAGAATTTAAGAACAAACAAACAGAGATGAACAATACAATAATTGAAATGAAAACTACACTAGAAGGAATCAATAGCAGAATAACTGAGGCAGAAGAATGGATAAGTGACCTGGAAGACAAAATGGTGGAATTCACCGCTGCAGAACAGAATAAAGAATGAAAAGAAATGAAGACAGCCTAAGACCTCTGGGATAACACTAAACGCAACAACATTCACATTATAGGGGCCCCAGAAGGAGAAGAGAGAGAGAAAGGACCCGAGAAAATATTTGAAGAGATTATAGTCGAAAACTTCCCTAACATGGGAAAGGAAATAGCCACCCAAGTCCAGGAAGTGCAGAGAGTCCCATACAGGATAAACCCAAGGAGAAACACGCTGAGACACTTAGGAATCAAATTGGCAAAAATTAAAGACAAAAAAAAGTTATTGAAAGCAGCAAGGGAAAAACGACAAATAACATACAAGGGAACTCCCATAAGGTTAACAGCTGATTTCTCAGCAGAAACTCTACAAGCCAGAAGGGATTGGCATGATATACTTAAAGTGATGAAAGGGAAGAACCTACAACCAAGATTACTCTACCCAGCAAGGTTCTCATTCAGATTTGATGGAGAGATCAAAAGCTTTACAGACAAGCAAAAGCTAAGAGAATTCAGCACCACCAAACCAGCTCTACAACAAATGCTAAAGGAACTTCTCTAAGTGGGAAACACAAGAGAAGAAAAGGACCTACAAAAACAAACCCAAAACAATTAAGAAAATGGTCATAGGAACATACATATCGATAATTACCTTAAACGGGAATGGATTAAATGCTTCAACCAAAAGACACAGGCTTGCTGAATGGATACAAAAACAAGACCCATCTATATGCTGTCTACAAGAGACCCACTTCAGACTGAAAGTGAGGGGACAGAAAAAGATATTCCATGCAAATGGAAATCAAAAGAAAGCTGGAGTAGCAATACTCATATCAGATAAAATAGGCTTTAAAATAAATAATGTTACAAGAGACAAGGAAGGACACCACAAAATGATCAAGGGATGAATCCCAGAAGAAGATATAACAATTATAAATATATATGCACTCAACATAGGAGTGCCTCAATACATAAGGCAACTGCTGACAGCTATAAAAGAGGAAATTGACAGTAACACAATAATAGTGAGGGACTTTAACACCTGACTTACACCAAGGGACATTTCATCCAAACAGAAAATTAATAAGGGAACACAGACTTTAAATGACACTACAGACCAGATAGATTTAATTGATATGTATAGGACATTCCATCCAAAACCAACAGATTACAATTTCTTCTCAAGTGTGCACGGGAGATTCTCCAGGATAGATCACATCTTGGGTCACAAATCAAGCCTCAGTAAATTTAAGAAAATTGAAATCATATCAAGCATCATTTCTGACCACAACACTATGAGATTAGAAATCAAGTACAGAGAAAAAAACGTAAGAAACACAAACATATAGAGGCTAAACAATACATTACTCAATAAGCAAGAGATCACTGAAGAAATCAAAGAGGAAATTAAAAAATACCTACAGAAAAATGACAATGAAAACACGATGATCCAAAACCTATGGGATGCAGCAAAAGCAGTTCTAAGAGGAAAGTTTATAGCTATACAAGTCTACCTCAAGAAACAAGAAAAATCTCAAATAAACAATCTAACCTTACAATAAAAGGAACTAGATAAAGAAAAACAAGAAAAACCCAAAGTTAGCAGAAGGAAAGAAATCATAAAAAATAGAACAGGAATAAATGAAATAGCAACAAAGAAAACAATAGCAAAGATCAATAAAACTAAAAGCTGGTTCTTTGAGAAGATTAACAAAATTGATAAACCATTAGCCAGACTCATCAAGAAAAAGAGGGAGAGGACTCAAATCAATACAATGAGAAATGAAAAAGGAGAAGTTACAACAGACACTGCAGAAATACAAAGCATCCTAAGAGACGACTACAAGCAACTCTATGCCAATAAAATGGACAACCTGGAAGAAATGGACAAATTCTTAGAAAGGTATAACCTTCCAAGACTGAACCAGGAAGAAATAGAAAATATGAACAGACCAATTACAATTTCTTAAAATTTTAAATTTCTTAAAATTTTAAATCACTTAATTTCTTAAAATTAAATGATTAAAAATCTTCCAACAAACAAAAGTCCAGGACAGATGGCTTCACAGGTGAATTCTATCAAACATTTAGAGAAGAGCTAACACCCATCCTTCTCAAGCTCTTCCAAAAAATTGCAAAGGAAGGAACACTCCCAAACTCATGTTATGAGGCCACCATCACCCTGATACCAAAACCAGACAAATATACTACAAAAAAAGAAATTACAAACCAATATCACTGATGAATATAGATGCAAGAATCCTCAATAAAATACTAGCAAACAGAATTCAACAACACATTAAAAGGATCATACACCATGATCAAGTGGGATTTATCCCAGGAATGCAAGGATTCTTCAATATATGCAAATCAATGAATGTATTATACCATATTAGCAAACTGAAGAATAAAAACCATATGATCATCTCAATAGATGCAGAAAAAGCTTTTGACAAAATTCAACACCATTTATGATAAAAAAGAAAGTGGGCATAGAGGGAACCTACCTCAACATAATAAAGGCCATATACAACAAACCCACAGCAAACATCATTCTCAATGGTGAAAAACTGAAAGCATTTCCTCTAAGATCAGGAACAAGACAAGGATGTCCACTCTCACCACCGTCATTCAACATAGTTTGGAAGTCCTAGCCACAGCAATCAGGGAAGAAAAGAAATAAAAGGAATACAAATTGGAAAAGAAGAAGTAAAACTGTCAGTGTTTGCAGATGACATGATACTATACATAGAAAATCCTAAAGATGCCATCAGAAAAGTACTAGAGCTAATCAAGGAATCTGGCAAAGTTGCAGGATACAAAATTAATGCACAGAAATCTCTTGCATTCCTATACACTAATGATGAAAAATCTGAAAGAGAAATTAAGGAAACACTCCTATTTACCATTGCAACAAAAAGAATAAAATACCTAGGAATAAACCTACCTAGGGAGACAAAAGACCTGTATGCAGGAAACTATAAGACACTGATGAAAGAAATTAAAGATCATACCAACAGATGGAGAGATATACCATGCTCTTGGATGGAAGAATCAACACTGTGAAAATGACTATACTACCCAAAGCAACCTACAGATTCAATGCAATCCCTATCAAATTACTGTGGCATTTTTTACAGAACTAGAACAAAAAAATCTTAAAATTTGTATGGAGACACAAAAGGCCCCGAATAGCCAAAGCAGTCTTGAGGGAAAAAAATGGAGCTGCAGGAATCAGACTCCCTGACTTCAGACTATACTACAAAGCTACAGTAATCAAGACAATATGGTACTGGCACAAAAACAGAAACAAAGATCAATGGAATATTACTCAGCCACAAAAAGGAACGAAATTGAGTCATTTGGAGAGTCGTGGATGGATCTAGAGTCTGTCATACAGAGTGGAAGTCAGAAAGAGAAAAACAAATATCGTATATTAACATGTATATGTGGAACCTAGAAAAATGGTACAGATGAACCGGTTTTCAGGGCAGAAATTGAGACGCAGATGTAGAGAACAAACGTGTGGACACCAAGGGGGGAAAGTGGCGGGGCCGTGGGAGTGGTGTGTTGAATTGGGAGATTGGGATTGACATGTATACACTGATGTGTATAAAATGGATGACTAATAAGAACCTGCTGTATTAAAAAATAAAATTAAAAAAAATCTATTGTGTTTCAATTTTTCTTCTATACAGATCTTTTTCCCCCATAGTTGTGATAATTTTTTTTTTTTTTGCGGTACGCGGGCCTCTCACTGTTGTGGCCTCTCCCGTTGTGGAGCACAGGCTCTGGATGCTCAGGCTCAGCGGCTATGGCTCACGGGCCTAGCCGCTCCGCGGCATGTGGGATCTTCCCGGACAGGGGCACGAACCTGTGTCCTTTGCATCGGCAGGCGGACTCTCAACCACTGTGCCACCAGCGAAGCCAGTTGTGATAATTTTATATGTAAATTTTTCTATACTTCTTTTTAAGAAACTTAAAAGTGTAATGAATACCTTGTAAGTGAAATATGTATCAAAGGCTTTAAAATGTGCATGTGAAATTCCATTTCTAGAAATCTATAATCCACTTATTTATTTACTTAACAACAATTTATTGAGGCATATATATTCTGAGGTAGTGCAATAGAGTTTTAAGAGAATGGATTCTAGAGTCAGATTGCATTGATTTCAAATTTTTAGTTCTGTCCTTAGGCAAGTTACTTTACCTCTATATGCCTCAGTTTTCTCATCTGTAATATGGGGATAATAACAGTACTCAGACCTTTAAAGGTTGCCATTGAGCTAAGGGCCTGACCCATAGGAAGTACTCAGTGGGGGTTAGCTATTTTATCATTGAGCCATGTCCTGAAAAATGTTAATATGGTCCCTCTAATGAAGTTCATAATCAGATGACAATAATAAAAATAGTACAATTTATTAAGGACTTATTATATTCCTAAAATTGTTCAAGGTTTTGTACACATTACCTCATTACTTTTTATATCAGTTCTGTAGGAAGGGTCAGAGATATCCTCCTTTTACAGATGAGCAAACTGAAGTTGAAAGAATAAATGCTCAAAGTTGTAAGTATAAGGAAGTTTCTTTCATTATTTGTATGTTAGCTTTAGGAACTAGCCTAAATGTTAAGTAAAAGATATTTATGGAAATATATTAGGTATATCTGTTCAATGGAATATTATGCAAGTAGAACAAACTAAGGACTCTCAAATCCCCATTATCCCTTCCCCTGAGTTTCTACTTTTTCTTTTCTCCAATATCATATCAAATCCAGGAGAAGTAGGAGGGAGAAGAGTATTGACTTAAGAAAGATAGCAGATGAAAATGTGCTTCATCTTTATGTGGGGATATACAGACATATAGATACAATTTGATTTGATATTAAATATTGTTGTCACATAGGGTGTGTTTTGTTATGGTGATAACTGTGTGTCAAAGGGAAATTCCACAGGCCATGCTGAGTTCTATGTTTTCTCTTTTCCATAGCTCTATTGCCTTCTAACACACATGGTTTTGCTAGTTTTTGTTTTTTGCTTGTTGACTATCTCCCTCTGATAGAATTTCAGTTCCTAGAAGGAAGGGATCTTGGTCTCTTTAATTCACTGATGTATCATCCCAGGGATTAGAACTGTGTCTGGCATAGAGTAAGCACTCAGTAAATATGTGTTGAATGAATAAAGGAGGGAGCAGTGGGCTGAGCCAGTGCTGCTGAGGGGTCTAACATGATGGGTGCAGAGAACCGGCCACTGACTTTTGCAGGAGGTTCCATTGGTGACCCTGCTAAGAGCTCTTTTGGTGGAGTGGCAGGGATAAAACCTGATTAGAGAGGAACTAGGGGAGAGAATGAGGAGAGAACTGACGATGAGAAACCACAGGAATGAAGACCACAATACAGGCGAGTTTTGGAGAAACATGAGGGGTGCTGAGAAATTCAGCGGTAGCTGGAGGGGTCATGGAGTTCCCTTTATAAAATGGGTAATAGTACACAGATGGAAATTGTCCTGTAGAGAAGGAGAAAAAGATGATACACAAGAGAAAATCAGTAATCGCTAGTGCAAACAGCTTGAGAATTTTGAGAAGAGAAGAGTAGGGCACAAGTGGGGGGTGCCATAAAGGGGAGCAGGTGCATTTCCTCCTGGATGGAAGTCAGTGTACGTGGGCACAGATGCAGGTAGGTTGGCGGAATTGGCGGGGAGGATGAGGAGATTTTTCCACCAGAGAAAGGAGGAGGGATGTTGGCGATTTCAAATAGAAACAGTGCGTCATCACTTCCAGGAGTAGGAAAGTACATTAGCTGGGAAATTGTGGCCGTTTATATCCAAATTAAGATAAGCTGCCGTGGAACTTGGCATTGATAAAGGCAGCATGCTACCCAGGCATGTGTAAGTAAAAACCTCATTTTCTGGTGCTTCACTTTTATTGTACTTCACAGATACTGCGTTTTTTTACAAATTGAAGGTTTGTGGCAACCCTTCATCGAGCAAGTCTACTGGCACTGTTTTTCCAACAACATTTGCTCTGTATCACATTTTGGCAATGCTCATAATATTTCAAGCTTTTTCATTGTTATTGTATTTGTTATAGTGATCTGAGATCAGTGATTTTTGCTGTTACTACTGTAATTGTTTGGGGTGGGTCTGAACTGCTCCCATATAAGACGGTGAACTTAACGGATTAAATGTGTATGTTTGGACTTCTCCACGGACAGGCTGATACTCTATCTCTCTCCTACTCAGGCCTCCCTATTCCCTAAGACACAGTACTACTGATAGGCCAATTAATAACAATGGCCTACAATGGCCTGTAAGTGTTCAAGTGAAAGGAAGAGCTGCAATTCTCTCACTTTAAGTCAAAAGCTTAGTGAGAAAGACATGTCAAAAGCTGAGACAGGCTGAAAGCTAGGTCTCTTGTGCCAAACAGTTAGCAAATTGTGAAGGAAAAGGAAAACTTGTTGAAGGAAATTAAAGTGCTACTTCAGTGAACACATGAACAATAAGAAAGCCAAACAGCCTTATTGCTGATACGGAGAAAATTTTAGTGGCCTAAATAGAAAATCAAAACAGCCACAACATTCCCTTAAGCCAAGCCTCATCTAGAGCAAGGCCTTGATTCTCTTCCATTCTATGAAGGCTGAGAGAGGGGAGGAAGTTGCAGAAGAAAAGTCTGAAGGTAGCAGAGGTTGGTTCATGAGGTTTAAGGAAAGAAGCCGTCTCCATAACATAAAAGTGCAAGGTGAAGCTGATCTAGCTACGATCTGCTAGAAGATCTAGCTAAGATCATTCATGAAGGTGGCTACACTGAAAAAATGATTTTCAGTGTAGACAAAATAGCCTTCTATTGAAAGAAAATGCCATCTAGGACTTTCATAGCTGGAGAGAAGTCAATGCCTGGTTTCAAAGCTTCAAAGGACAGGCTGACTCTTGTTAGGGATTCAGGCAGCTGGCGACTTTAGGTTGAAGTCAATGCTCATTTACCATTCTGAAAATCCTAGGGATTTTCCTTAAGAATCAAGATTTCCCTTAAGAATTCTTAAGAATCTGTAAGAATTATGTACTGTGTGTTCTATAAATGGAACAATAAAACACGGATGACAGCACATCTGTTTACAACATGGTTTACTGAGTATTTTAACTCCACTGTTGAGACCAACTGCTCACACAAAAGAGATTCACTTCAAAATATCACTGCTCACTGACAATGCACCTGGTCACCCAGGAACTCTGATAGAGATGTTCAGGAGATTAATGTTGTTTTCATGCCTGCTAACACAGCATCTATTCTGCAGCCCATGGATCAAGAGTAATTTCGACTTTCAAGTTATTTAAGAAATACATTCTGTAAGACTATAGCTGCCATAGACAGTGATTTCTCTGATGGATCTAGGCAAAGTAAATTGAAAACCTTCTGGAAAGGATTCACCATTCTAAATGCCATTAAGAACATTCGTGATTCATGGGAAGAGGTCAAAATATCAACATGAGCAGAAGTTTGGAAGAAGTTGATTTCAACCCTCATGGATGATTTTGAGGAAGACTTCAGTGGAGGAAGCGACTGCAGATGTGGTGGAAATGGCAACAGAACTAGAAATAGAAGTGGAGCCTGAAGACATGACTGAATTGCTGCAATCTCATGATAATAACCTACAAGGACCTACTGTATAGCACAGGGAGCTCTGCTCAATATTATGTAACAACCTAAATGGGAAAAGAGGTTGAAAAAGAATAGATACATGTATATGTATAACTGAATCACTCTGCTGTAAACCTAAAACTAACACAACATTGTTAGTCAACTATACCCCAATATAACATAAAAACTAAAAAAAAAAAAAAAAAAAAAAAAAAACTTGAATGAATAAGGATGTATGGATGAGTAAAGAAAGTGGTTTCTTGAGATGTAATCTACTCCTGGTGAAGATGCAGTGAAGATTGTTGAAATGACGACAAAGGATTTAGAATATTACATAACCTTAGTTGATAAAGCAGCAGTGGAGTTTGAAAGAATTGACTTCAATTTTTTTTTTATGCAGCAGGTTCTTATGAGTTATCTATTTGATACATATTAGTGTATACATGTCAATCCCAATCTCCCAATTCATCCCACCCCCCCCATCCCCGCCTTCCCCCCTTGGTATCCATAGTTTGTTCTCTACATCTGTGTCTCTATTTCTGCCCTGCAAACCGGTTCATCTGTACCATTTTTCTAGATTCCACATATATGCATTAATATACAATATTTGTTTTTCTCTTTCTCACTTACTTCACTCTGTATGACAGTCTGTAGGGAACTGACTCCAGTTTTGAAAGAATTTCTACTGCGGATAAAATGTTATCAGCATTGCATACTACAGAGAAATCATTTGTGAAAAGAAGAGTCAATCAATACAGCAAATTTCACTGTTGTCCTACTTTAAGAAAATGCCACAGGCACCCCAAAGTCAGCAACCACCATCCCCATTAGTCAGCAGCCATTAACGCTGAGGCAAGATCCTCCACCAGCAAAAAGAGTATGACTCGCTGAAGGCTCAGATGATGGTTAGCATTGTTTTAGCAATAAAGTATTTTAAAATAAAGGTATGTACACTTTTTTTAGACATAATACTATTTCACACTTAATAGAATCTAGTACAGTATAAACATAACTTTTATATGCACCAGGAAACCAAAAAATTTATGTGACTCGCTTGAATCAGGTTTTCCAGTCTCTAGTTCTGTTCACCTCCATTCAGTTATTCATATTATGGCCTGAGTAATCTTTCCAAAAAGGAGATGTGATCATGATACTCCCCTGTTTATAAATGGTCAATGTTTCCCCCCTGCCTTCAGATTAAAGTCTAAATTCTTCAACTTGGCATGTAAGACCCATCATGCCCTGGCTCCTGCCTACCCTCTATGAAGACAAAGACAATGGGAGAGACAAAAGCAATAAAAATTTTAAAATTGGAAAGAAAATGGACAACAAACTACGGATTTGGTAGGCCAGAGACAAATACTTTTTATGGTCATGAATTGTTAAGTTGAAAATTAAAAGGCAGAAAGCTGTTTATATTAGACAAAAACACACAGCAGTATATATATATATAAAATAAAGAGTACTGTCTGGGCTTCCCTGGTGGCACAGTGGTTGAGAGTCCGCCTGACGATGCAGGGGACACGGGTTCGTGCCCCGGTCTGGGAGGATCCCACATGCCGCAGAGCGGCTGGGCCCGTGAGCCATGGCTGCTGAGCCTGCGCGTCCGGAGGCTGTGCTCCGCAGCGGGAGAGGCCACAACAGTGAGAGGCCCGCGTACCACTAAAAAAAAAGAGTATTGCCTAAGTTAATCACAGAGAAGAACATTAGCAAAAATACTATTATGCATAAATTGAGGACTAGGATAGTGCTCAGAGGAGGGAACATTATGTGTAAATCTAAGTTCAAAAAAATAGGGAGCCCAAAGTTGCAACAATTTGAACAACAACAAAAGATTTTCTGGACTTGAATCAAACCGAATGTGTCTATACAAAGATACTGAGAGAGAGAGAGAGAGAGAGAGAGAGAGAGAGAGAGAGAGAGAAAGCCAATAGAGAACAAAAACAGAAATATAGATGAATGGAACAGGATAGAAAGCCCAGAGATTAACCCACATATCTATGGTCACCTAGTCTATGACAAAGGAGGCAAGAATATACAATGGAAAAAAGGCAGTCTCTTCAATAAGTGGTGCTGGGAAAACTGGACAGCTTCATGTAAAAGAATGAAATTAGAACACTCCCTCACACCATACACAAAACTAAGCTCAAAATGGATTAAAGACCTAAATGTAAGACCGGACACCTTAAAACTCTTAGCAGAAAACATAGGAAGAATACTCTTTGACATAAATCACAGCAAGGTCTTTTTTGACCCACCTCCTAGAGTAATGGAAATAAAAACAAAAATAAACAAATGGGACCTAATGAAACTTAAAAGGTTTTGCACAGCAACGGAAACCATAAAAAAGATGAAAAGACAACCCTCAGAATGGGAGAAAATGTTTGCAAATGAAGCAACTGACAAGGTATTAATTTCCAAAATATATAAACAGCTCATGCAGCTCAATATCAAAAAAACAAACAACCCAATCAAAAAATGGGCTGAAGACCTAAATAAACATTTCTCTAAAGAAGACATACAGGTGGCCAAGAAGCACAAGAAAAGCTGCTCAACATCACTAATTATTAGAGAAATGCAAATCAAAACTACAATGAGGTATCACCTCACACCGGTTAGGATGGGCATCATCAGAAAATCTACAAACAACAAATGCTGGAGAGGGTGTGGAGAAAAGGGAGCCCTCTTGCACCATTGGTGGGAATGTAAATTCAAACAGCCATTATGGAGATTCCTTAAAAAACTAAAAATAGAACTACCATATGACCCAGCAATCCCACTCCTGGGCATATACCAGCAGAAAACCATAATTCCAAAAGATACATGCACCCCAATGTTCATTGCAGCACTATTTACAATAGTTAGGTCATGGAAGCAACCTAAATGCTCATCAACAGAGGAAGGGATAAAGAAGATGTGGTACATATATACAATGGAATATTACTCAGCCATAAAAAGGAACAAAATTGAGTCATTTGTAGAGATGTGGATGGACCTAGAGACTGTCACACAGAGTGAAGTAAGTCAGAAAAACCAGTATCGTATATTAATGCATATATGTGGAATCTAGAAAAATGGTATAGATGACTTTATTTGCAAAGCAGAAATAGAGACACAGATGTAGAGAACAAATGTATGGATACCGGGGTGGGGGTGTGTGTGGGATGAATTGGGAGATTGGGATTGACATATATACACTATTGATACTATGTATAAAATAGATAACTAATAAGAACCTACTGTATAGCACAGGGAACTCTACTCAATGCTCTGTGTTGACCTAAATGGGAAGGAAATTCAAAAAAAGAGGGGATATATGTATGTGCATAGCTGATTCACTTTGCTAAAGAAACTAACACAACATTGTAAAGCAACTATACTCCAATAAAAATTAATTTAAAAAATTAGGGCTTCTCTGGTGGCGCAGTGGTTGGGAGTCCGCCTGCCGATGCAGGGGACACGGGTTACATGCCCAGGTCCGGGAGGATCCCACATGCCGCGGAGCAGCTGCGCCCGTGGGCCATGGCCGCTGGGCCTGCGCGTCCGGAGCCTGTGCTCCGCAACGGGAGAGGCCACAGCAGTGAGAGGCCCGCGTACTGCAATAAATAAATAAATAAAATAAAAATAAAGAAAAAAATTATATACACTATAATTCGAGAAAGTCTGTGTCATTTAAAAGCAGCACTAATAATAGAAAATGAATGATTTATAGCTAGGGATTATCTTCTGTATATCCCTAACGCTAAAGAAAACACACTGGATTATCTTTGAAGTCACTTCCAGTTTTAAGATTCTTGACTATGGTGAGTTAGATGGGTTTGGTGAGGATGTATTTTAAGTACTTCTGCTCCCTCTAGAGGAGCAATGTAAAAACTCAGGTCAATCAGCTTTTAAGAGTTTTGAAGTTAAATTTTGGTGTCATTGAAATGAGAAAGAACCCATTTGGAAATAGTCAGGAAAACCTAGTTTTAATTAACTATAATTTTAAAATTTAAAATTAATAATTCTCCATAATCATACCACTTTAGTATGATTCCTGTTTCTAATTTGAAATATGTCCTTCCAGTTTATTCTGCTGTACAATACTACACAGAAAATGCTGCATCCTGCTTTTTTCTTTCTTACTGTATTTTCTATGTAGTATCATCATATCTACAGAGTAAATCCTAATTATTCCTCCAATTGTTGGACAGCTAGGTTGTTTCCAATTATTCAATAAGAACTACATTTAACAGTTTTATTCATGTAGTATTTCCATGTTTGGGGAATTGTTCTCAGGACTGAATCTCAGCTGTGAAATTATTGAATCAAAAATATGATCTTTTTTGAAATGACAGTATATGTTTCCACATAACTTCCTAAGAGGGTTGTACCAGTTTACATATTATCAGTAATGTACAAAAATACCACTTTCAGCACACCCTCCCAGCCCTGGATGCTACTGTTTTAAAAAATGTTTTGATAACTTAGTAGACCAAAAAATGCCATCCCATTGTTTTCATTTGCACTCCTTTGGCTTTTGGTGAGGTTGAACCGTTTTCCAAGGTTATGAGTTTTACTTTCCCTTTTGAGAAGTCTCGGTTCATGTTCTTATTGATTGATTGATTGATTTTTATTTTTTTTTTGGCCATGCTGTGCGGCTTGCAGGATCTTAGTTCCCTGACCAGGGATTGAACCCAGTCTATCTCACCGCAGAGAGAACTCTCTCACCACAGAGAGCCCTAATCACTGGACCGCCAGGGAATTCCCTCTGTTCATGTTCTTTATCTATTTATTTTGAGGGACTTACAATTTTCTTACTTAGTGAGCTCTTACTTTCACAACCACTACCACCACCACTGAGTAGTGGTACTAACACTTAGTAGTGAGTACTGGGCATCATTTGTTGAGCAACCATAATATGTCAAATATTGGGCTAAGAGCTTTACATATATTTTAAATCCTCACCACAATCCTGCAAGGAGGAAGGAGATTGAGTCTTCCAGAAGCTAACAACAAGCTAACATCCAAGTTCACATGGCCTTGGATGGAAGCAGCATATAAACTGTAACTGTAAATCCTTTTCAAAGCCAAATACATCTTGGCTTTAATTAGGTGTCAAATAATGGCCATTGGAAATAATAAAAAGATAAGACATGCTTGGTTTTCTCTTAAAACAAGTTAGGGCCTAGATTAACGAGTTCCAAATTGTTAAACAGTTATTACTATATCATATATTGACTAACCTTTCTCTTCCTCATCGATTTGAGATGCATTCTTTGTCATTCATATAGTAAGATCTATATTTGGACTTGTCTTTGTTGATCTAGACTTTTCTTTGTACATACATCACATTGTTTTAATTACCATATCTTTGTGATTAAAACAGCATAGGGCTAATCTTTTCACGACTAATTTTTTTCAGCATTTTCTTCCCTTTTCATTCTCCAAGTGAACTTTAGGATCATTTTGTCAATGTAGGCAAAAATTATTCTTCTTTTAAAGAAGGAACTCAGGCTTCAAGATGGTGGAAGAGTAAGACGTAGAGATCACCTTCCTCCCCACAAATACATCAGAAATACATCTACATGTGGAACAACTCCTACAGAACACCTACTGAACACTGGCAGAAGACCTCAGACCGCCCAAAAGGCAAGAAACTCCCCACGTACCTGGGTAGGGCAAAAGAAAAAACAGAGACAAAAGAATAGGGACAGGACCACACCTCTGGGAGGGAGCTGTGAAGGAGCAAAGGTTTCCACACACTGGAAACCCTTCGTGGGTGGAGACTGCGGGTGGCGGAGGGGGAAGCTTCGAAGCCGTGGAGGAGACGACAGCAACAGGGGTGCGGAGGCCAAAGCGGAGAGATTCTCGCACAGAGGATCGGTGCCGACCAGCACTCACCAGCCCGAGAGGCTTGTCTGCTCACCCGCTGGGGTGGGCGGGGCTGGTAGCTGAGACTTGGGCTTCGGTTGGAGAGCAGGGAGAGGACTGGGGTTGGTGGCGTACAGCCTGCAGGGGCCTAGTGCGCCACGACTAGCGGGGAGGGAGTCCAGGAAAAAGTCTGGAGCTGCCTAAGAGGCAAGAGACTTTTTCTTCCCTCTTTGTTTCCTGGTGCGCGAAGAGAGGGGATTAAGAGTGCCACTCAAAGGATCTCCAGGGACGGGCGTGAGCCGTGGCCATCAGCGCGGAACCCAGCAACGGGCATGGGACACTAAGGCCGCTGCACAGCCACCAAGAAGCCTGTGTGAAAGCACAGGTCACTATCCTCCCCTCCCCTCCTGGGAGCCTGTGCAGCCCGCCACTGCCAGGGTCCCATGATCCAGGGACAACTCCCCCGGGAGAACTCACTGGCGCGCCTCAGGCTGCTGCAACTTCACGCTGGCCTCTGACGCCACAGGGTCGCCCCGCATCCGCACCCCTCCCTCCCCCCGGGCTGAGTGAGCCACAGCCCCCGTATTAGCTGCTCCTTTAACCCCGTCCTGTCTGAGCAAAGACCAGACGCCCTCCGGCGACCTACAC
>NW_020837954.1:26828656-26840453 GCF_003676395.1 Aethalodelphis obliquidens | reverse complement strand
CGTTCTTTCTTTCTTTTTTTTCCTCCCTTTTATTCTGAGCCATGTGGAAGACAGGCTCTTGGTGCTCCAGCCACGCATCAGGACTCTGCCTCTGAGGTGGGAGAGCCGAGTTCAGGACATTGGTCCACAAGAGACCTACCAGCTCCAAGTAATATCAAGAGGTGAAAATCTCCCAAAGATCTCCATCTCAACGCCAAGACCCAGCTCCAGTCAACAACCAGCAAGCTACAGTGCTAGACACTCTATGCCAAACAACTAGCAAAACAGGAACACAACCCCACCCATTAGCAGAGAGGCTACCTAAAATCATAATAAGGCCACAGAGACCCCAAAACACACCACCAGATGTGCACTTGCCACCAGAAAAACAAGATCCAGCCTCATCCACCAGAACACAGGCACTAGTCCCGTCCACCAGGAAGCCTACACAACCCACTGAACCAACCTTAGCCACTGGGAGCAGACACCAAAAGCAGCGGGAACTACAAACCTGCAGCCTGTGAAAAGGAGACCCCAAACACAGTAAGTTAAGCAAAATGAGAAGACAGAGAAACACACAGCAGTTGAAGGAGCAAGGCAAAAACCCACCAGACCAAAAAAATGAAGAGGATATAGGCAGTCTACCTGAAAAAGAATTCAGAAGAATGATAGTAAGGATGATCCAAAATCTTGGAAATAGAATGGAGAAAATACAAGCAACATTTAACAAGGACCTAGAAGAACTAAAGAGCAAACAAACAATGATAAACAACACAATAAAAGAAATTAAAAATTCTCCAGAAGGGATCAACAGCACAATAAATGAGGCAGAAGAACGGATAAGTGACCTGGAAGATAAAATAGTGGAAATAAGTACTGCAGAGCACAATAAAGAAAAAAGAATGAAAAGAATTGAGGACAGTCTCAGAGACCTCTGGAACAACATTAAGCACAGCGACATTCGAATTATAGGGTTGCCAGAAGAAGAAGAGAAAAAGAAAGGGACTGAGAAAATACTAGAAGAGATTATAGTTGAAAACTTCCTTAATATGGGAAAGGAAATAGTTAATCAAGTCCAGGAAGCACAGAGAGTCCCATACAGGATAAATCCAAGGAGAAACATGCCAAGACACATATTAATCAAACTATCAAAAATTAAATACAAAGAAAAAAATATTAAAAGCAGCAAGGGAAAAGGAACAAATAACATACAAGGGAATCCTCATAAGATTAACAGCTGATCTTTCAGCAGAAACTCTGCAAGCCAGAAGGGAGTGGCACTATATATTTAAAGTGATGAAGGGGAAAAAACTACAACCAAGATTACTCTATCCAGCAAGGATCTCATTCAGATTTGACAGAGAAATTAAAACCTTTACAGATGAGCAAAAGCTGAGACAATTCAGTACCACCAAACCAGCTTTACAACAAATGCTAAAGGAACTTCTCTAGGCAGGAAACACAAGAGAAGGAAAAGACCTACAATAACAAACCCAAAACAATTAAGAAAATGGTAATAGGAACATACATATCGATAATTACCTTAAATGTAAATGGATTAAATGCTCCAACCAAAAGACATAGACTGGCTGAATGGATACAAAAACAAGACCCATATATATGCTGTCTACAAGAGACCCACTTCAGACCCAGGGACACATACAGACTGAAAGTGAGGTGATGGAAAAAGATATTCCATGCAAATGGAAATCAAAGAAAGCTGGAGTAGCAATTCTCATATCAGACAAGGTAGACTTTAAAGCAAAGACTATTACAAGAGACAAAGAAGGACACTACATAATGATCAAGGGATCAATCCAAGAAGAAGATATAACAATTGGAAATATTTATGCACCCAACATAGGAACACCTCAATACATAAGGCAAATACTAACAGCCATAAAAGGGGAAATTGACAGTCACACAATCACAGTAGGAGATTTTAACACCCCACTTTCACCAGTGGAGAGATCATCCAAAATGTAAACAAATATGGAAACACAAGCTTTAAATAATACATTAGGGGCTTCCCTGGTGGCGCAGTGGTTGAGAGTCTGTGTGCCAATGCAGGGGACACGGGTTCGAGCCCTGGTCTGGGAGGATCCCACATGCCGCGGAGCAACTGGGCCCATGAGCCACAACTACTGAGCCTGTGCATCTGGAGCCTGTGTTCTGCAACGAGAGGTCGCGACAGTGAGAGGCCCATGCACCGCGATGAAGAGTGGCCCCCGCTTGCTGCAACTGGAGAAAGCCCTCGCACAGAAACGAAGAGCCAACACAGCCAAAAATAAATTAATTAATAAATTCCTACCCCCAACATAAAAAAATAATAATAATACATTAAACAAGATGGACTTAATTGATATGTATCGGACATTCCATCCAAAAACAACAGAATACACTTTCTTCTTAAGCACTCATGGAACATTCTCTAGGATAGATCATATCTTGGGTCACAAATCAAGCACTGGTAAATTTAAGAAAATTGCAATCATATCAAGTATCTTTCTGACCACAATGCTATGAGACTAGATATCAATTACAGGAAAAAATCTGTAAAAAATACAAACACATGAAAGCTAAACAATACACTACTTAACAACAAAGACATCACTGAAGAAATCAAAGAGGAAATCAAAAAATACCTAGAAACAAATGACAATGAAAACACAATGACCCAATACCAATGGGATGCAGCAAAAGCAGTTCTAAGAGGGAAGTGTACAGCAATACAATCCTACTTAAGAGAGAAGAAACATCTCAAATAAACAACCTAACCTTACACCTAAAGCAATTAGAGAAGGAAGAACAAAAATACCCCAAAGATAGCAGAAGGAAAGAAATCATAAAGATCAGATCAGAAATAAATGAAAAAGAAATGAAGGAAGAAATAGCAAAGATCAATAAAACTAAAAGCTGGTTCTTTGAGAAGATAAACAAAATTGATAAACCATTAGCCAGACTCATGAAGAAAAAAAGGGAGAAGACTCAAATCAATAGAATTAGAGATGAAAAGGAGAACTAACAACTGACATTGCAGAAATACAAAGGATGATGAGAGGTTACTACAAGCAACTATATGCCAATAAAATGGACTACCTGGAATAAATAGACAAATTCTTAGAAAAGCACAAACTTCCAACACTGAACCAGGAAGAAATAGAAAATATAAACAGACAAATCACAAGCATTGAAATTGCAACTGTGATTAAAAATCTTCCAACATACAAAAGCCCAGGACCAGATGTATTCACAGGCAAATTCTATCAAACATTTAGAGAAGAGCTAAACACATATCCTTCTCAAACTCTTCCAAAATATAGCAGAGGGAGGGACACTCCCAAACTCATTCTATGAGGCCACCATCTCCCTGATACCAAAACCAGACAAAGATATCACAAAGAAAGAAAACCACAGGCCAATATCACTAATGAAATAGATGCACAAATCCTACACAAAATACTAGCAAACAGAATCCAACAGCACATTAAAAGGATCATACACCATGATCAAGTGGGGTTTATCCCAGGAATGCAAGGATTCTTCAATATACACAAATCAATCAATGTGATACACCATATTAACAAATTGAAGGAGAAAAACCATATGATCATCTCAATAGATGCAGAGAAAGCTTTCAACAAAATTCAACACCGATTTACGATAAAAACCCTCCAGAAAGTAGACATAGAGGGAACTTACCTCAACATAATAAAGGCCATATATGACAAACCCACAGCCAACATCGTCCTCAATGGTGAAAAACTGAAACCATTTCCACTAAGATCAGAGACAAGACAAGGTTGCCCACTCTCACCTCTATTATTCAACATAGTTTTGGAAGTCCTAGCCACAGCAATCAGAGAAGAAAAAGAAATATAAATTGGAAAAGAAGAAGTAAAGCTGTCAATGTTTGCAGATGACATGATACTATACATAGAGAATCCTAAAGATGCTACCAGAAAACTACTAGAGCTAATCAATGAATTTGGTAAAGTAGCAGGATACAAAATTAATGCACAGAAATCTCTTGCATTCCTATAAACTAATGATGAAAAACCTGAAAGTGAAATTAACAAAACACTCCCATTTACCACTGCAACAAAAAGAATAAAAGACCTAGGAATAAACCTATCTACGGAGACAAAAGACCTGTAGGAAGAAAACTATAAGACACTGATGAAAGAAATTAAAGATGATACAAATAGATGGAGAGACATACCATGTTCTTGGGTTGGAAGAATCAAAATTGTGAAAATGACTCTACTACCCAAAGCAATCTACAGATTGAATGCAATCCCTATCAAACTACCAGTGGCATTTTTCACAGAACTAGAACAAAAAATTTCACAATTTGTATGGAAACACAAAAAATCCCGAATAGCCAAAGCAATCTTGAGAAAGGCAAACGGAGCTGGAGGAATCAGGATCCCTGACTTCAGACTATGGAAACACACACAAAAAAAGCTACAAAGCTACAGTAATCAAGATACTATAGTACTGGACAAAAACAGAAAGATAGATCAATGGAACAGGATAGAAAGCCCAGAGATAAACCCACGCACATATGGTCACCTTATCTTTGATAAAGGAGGCAAGAATATACAGTGGAGAAAGGACATCCTCTTCAATAAGTGGTGCTGGGAATACTGGACAGCTACATGTAAAAAATGAAATTAGAACACTCCCAACACCATACACAAACTCAAAATGGATTAAAGACCTAAATGTAAGGCCAGACACTAGCACACTCTTAGAAGAAAACATAGGCAGAAAACTCTATGACATAAATCACAGCACGATCCCTTTTGACCCACCTCCTAGAGAAATGGAAAGAATAATAAAAATAAACAAATGGGACCTAGTGAAACTTAAAAGATTTTCCACAGCAAAGGAAAGCATAAACAAGATGAAAAGACAACCCTCAGAATGGGAGAAAATATTTGCAAATGAAGCAACTGACAGAGGATTAATCTCCAAAATTTACAAGCAGCTCATGCAGCTCAAAATCAAAACAACAAACAACCCAATCCAAAAATGGGCAGAAGACCTAAATAGACATTTCTCCAAAGAAGATATAAATTGCCCACAAACACATGAAAGAATGCTCAACATCATTAATCATTAGAGAAATGCAAATCAAAACTATAGTGAGATATTATCTCACAACTGTCAGAATGGCCATCTTCAAAAAATCTACAAACAATATATGCTGGAGAGGGTGTGGAGAAAAGGGAACCCTCTTGTACTGTTGGTGGAAGTGTAAATTGATACAGCCACTATGGAGAACAGTATGGAGGTTCCTTAAAAAACTAAAAATAGAGCTACCGTACGACCCAGCAATCCCACTACTGGGCATATACCCTGAGAAAACCATAATTCAAAAAGTGTCATGTTCCACAGTGTTCATTGCAGCTCTATTTACAATAGCCAGGACATGGAAGCAACCTAAGTATCCATCAACAGATGAATGGATAAAGAAGATGTGGCACATATATACAATGGAATATTACTCAGCCATAAAGAGAAACGAAATTAGTTATTTGTAGTGAGGTGGATCGACCTAGAGTCTGTCATACAGAGTGAAGTAAGTCAGAAAGAGAAAAACAAATACCCTATGCTAACACATATATATGGAATCTTAAAAAAAAATAAGGTCATGAAGAACCTAGGGGCAAGATGGGAATAAAGATGCAGACCTACTAGAGAATGGACTTGAGGATATGGGGAGGTGGAAGGGTAAGGTGGACAAAGTGAGAGAGTGGCATGGACATATACATATACACTACCAAATGTAAAATAGATAGCTAGTGGGAAGCAGCTGCACAGCACAGGTAGATCAGCTCGTTGCTTTGTGACCACCTAGAGGGGAGGGATAGGGAGGGTGGGATGGAGGGAGATGCAAGAATGAAGAGGTATGGGGCTATATGTATATGTACAACTGATTCACTTTTTTATAAAGCAGAAACTAACACACCATTGTAAAGCAATTATACTCCAATAAAGATGTTAAAAAAAAAAAAGAAAAGAAGGAACTCAAAGGAGTAGACATTTTGATTGGCATTACATTAAACCTATAAATTAATTTGGACATAGTTATTTTCATATGAAGTCTTCCTAACTAGGAATATAAGTTGGAATAAACACCTAGTTATTTATCCAAGCCTTACTTTATATTTTCAATATAATTTGCATTTTTTCTTCATGACATCACTACATACCTTGTTAAGATTATTCTCAGGCATTATATATGTTTTATTAGCTATTGCAAACAGGACCTTTTTTTTTTTGGTTCATTTTTGTATAGGTTGCTTCTATTATATAAAGATGTTATTGACTTTCATATATTTTATATTAAGCCATATTTATAAACTTTTATTTGTTTTAATAGCTTATCAGATGATTCCTTTATATTTTCTAGATACATAATAGTATCAGTTTAGAATGATGCCTGTCTTTCTTCTTAGAAAATTCTGTGTGTAGAAAAGTGTTAATATAGCAGGCCTGAGACTGCTATCATTAGACAGGCCTGCTTGCATGGTTGGCCCTTGGCTGGCTTCTGGGAACTTGGACTTTGGGAGGGTTTTCATCATTCTCTAAGTGATAAGGGTGCTTCAATATTTTTAGACTGTGCAAAAATATAGTTTATGCTGAACACCTGTTTTCCTTCAAAAAGTCTAAGATTTTTGTTATGTGCCAGGTAGAGGCTGCCTATGTGACCAACTCTGATAGAAACTTTGGGCACTACATCCCTAATGAGCATCCCTGGTGGACACCGCTTCATAGGTGTTGTCACAGTTCATTGCTGGAGGAATTAAGCACATCTGTGTGATCCCACTGGCAAGGACTCTAGGAAGCTTGTGCCTGGTTTTCTCTGCACTTCACCTCATGTGCTTTTTCCCATTGTTGACTGTGTGTTTTAGCCTCTCCCTATATGTGAGTCTTGTGAGTCCTTCTAGAGAATCCTCGAAATTGGTACAATTTGTATCTCTTCTGTATGGTATTTTTTGTTACGCCTAGGTATCAATATAAATGGATCTGCTCTGGATGACTCAGATGGAGAAAGGTTTAGACCCCCTACTGATTTAATTTCCTGCCAGCTCCTCTCCTGTGCCCTACCCTCTGGGGCTCTGGAAAGTAGACTATGGAAATTACTGGTCCTAGTGTCTTCCTACAATTGCAAATTTTTATCAGTGTCATATCTCTTTGACCTTTAATTTTATTTTGTGCTATTTTCCCAATTAATTAGTAAAATTTTTTGTTTCCTACCTCTCCCCCCCCCCCAAAGAATTAGCTTTTGGTTTACTTATATTTTTTCTCATTCTTTCATTTATTTGTCTTTATCATTTTAAATCCCATTTTGCTTAGGAACTGTGTTCTTTTTCTTAAATTGTAAATGATGTAATCTCTTTCTCCTTTTCCATATTAAAAATACTTGTTGCTGTAGCTTTCCCTCTAAAATACAGGATCCTATACATTTTTTTACATTAATCGGTTTGTTTTAATTATTTACTAAAACAATTTTAGTTATTTCATTTAAGAGTTTCCCTCCCTGTTCCCATGGTTTCCTGATAGTCTGAAAACTTAAAAGAAGTCATATTTTCAGTAATGTAACAGACTAGACTATTTAGACTAATCCTCCAGATGAAAGCAACTGAAAAATGTTGTGCAAATATTTCAAAAGTCTGAAAAGCATAAAAAAGATAGTAAGGATTTTTCAGGCCAAAATCCAAATGAAAATGGAAATCTGTAGGGAAAAGTAGAACACTGGCATTGCTTTTGCCTCTGAAGACATGTGCCAACTACGGAAACTTGGTTGATATGTTTTAAGTTCTCTGAGGGTACATGAGTTTGGAAATTAAAGGTTTAGTTGTGGCAAAGGTGGAGAATTTAAGAGGAAACCTTCCCACATAAGGCTAGGATCCCAAAGGGTTATTTCCTCAGGTTAGGAATGAATCAAAAGTGGGCTTCCCTGGTGGTGCAGTGGTTAAGAATCCGCCTGCCAATGCAGGGGACACAAGTTCAAGCCCTAGTCCAGGAAGATGCCACACGCTGTAGAGGAACTAAGCCCATACACCACAACTACTGAGCCTGTGCCCTAGAGCCCACATACCACAACAACTGAAGCCCGCATGTCTAGAGCCTATGCTCTGCAACAAGAGAATCCACCACAATGAGAAGCCCGCGCACTGCAACGAAGAGTAGCCCCTGCTCACTGCAACTAGAGAAAGCCCGTGTGCAGCAACAAAGACCCAACACAGTGAAAAACAAATAAATAAATAAGTTTATTAAAAAAAGAATTAACCAAAAGTAAACCTGCATATACTTTGCCATCTTATATGAGTCTAAGATGACTCTCAACACTTTTGGAGTCAAGTCTGTTGATGTAAAGAATAAAAATTGTTCATGAAGAATATAGTGATCCTCTTGGCCTGAACCAAGATGGCAGAGTAGAAGGACGTGCTCTCACTCCCTCCTGTGAGAACACCAGAATCATAACTAGCTGCTGGACAATCACTGACAGGAAGACACTGGAACTCACCAAAAAAGATAGCCCACATCCAAAGGCACAGGAGAAGCCACAATGAGATGATAGGAGGGGCACAATCACAATAAAATCAAATCCCATAACTGCTGGGTGGGTGACTCACACTCTGGAGAACACTTATACCACGGAAGTCCACCCACCGGAGGGAAGGTTCTGAGCCCCATGTCAGGCTTGCCAACCTGGGGGTCCGGCAACAGGAGGGGAGGAATTCCTAGAGGATCAGACTTTGAAAGCTAGTGGGATTTGATTGCAGGACTTTGACAGGACTGGGGGAAACAGAGACTCCACTCTTGGAGGCACACACAAAGTAGTGTGCGCAGACTTGAGGATATGGGGAGGGGGAAGGGTAAGCTGTGACAAAGAGAGAGAGAGGCATGGACATATATACACTACCAAATGTAAAATAGATAGCTAGTGGGAAGCAGCCGCATAGCACAGGGAGATCAGCTCGGTGCTTTGTGACCGCCTGGAGGGGTAGGATAGGGAGGGTGGGAGGGAGGGAGACTCAAGAGGGAAGAAATATGGGAACATATGTATATGTATAACCGGTTCACTTTGTTATAAAGCAGAAACTAACACACCATTGTAAAGAAATTATACTCCAATAAAGATGTAAAATTAAAAAAGAAAAAGTAAAAAAACTGAACTCCACTAAAAAAAAAAAAAAAAGTAGTGTGCGCACCAGGACCCAGGGGAAGGAGCAGTGACCCCACAGAGACTGAACCAGACCTACCTGCTAGTGTTGGAGGGTCTCCAGCAGAGGTGAGGGGTGGCTGTGGCTCACAGTGGGGACAAGGACACTGGCAGCAGCAGTTCTGGGAAGTACTCCTTGGCGAGAGCCCTCCCAGAGTCTGCATTATCCCCACCAAAGAGCCCAGGTAGATTCCACTGTTGGGTTGCCTCAGGCCAAACAACCAACAGGGAGGGAACCCAGCCCCACCCATCAGCAGTCAAATGGATTAAAGTTTCACTAAGCTCTGCCCACCAGAGCAACAGTCAGCTCTACCCACCACCAGTCCCTCCCATCAGGAAACTTGCACAAGCCTCTTAGATAGCCTCATCCACCAGAGGGCATACAGCAGAAGCAAGAAGAACAGCAATCCTGCAGCCGGTGAAACAAAAACCACATTCACAGAAAGATAGACATGGTGAAAAGGCAGAGGGCTCTGTACCAGATGAAGGAACAAGATAAAACCCCAGAAAAACAACTAAACGAAGTGGAGATAGGCAACCTTCCAGAAAAAGAATTCAGAATAATGATAGTGAAGATGATCCAGGACCCTGGAAAAAGAATGGAGGCAAAGATTGAGAAGATGCAAGAAATGTTTAACAAAGATCTAGAAGAATTTAAGAACAAACAAACAGAGATGAACAATACAATAATTGAAATGAAAATTACACTAGAAGGAATCAATAGCAGAATAACTGAGGCAGAAGAATGGATAAGTGACCTGGAAGACAAAATGGTGGAATTCACTGCTGCGGAACAGAATAAAGAATGAAAAGAAATGAAGACAGCCTAAGACCTCTGGGATAACACTAAACGCAACAACATTCACATTATAGGGGCCCCAGAAGGAGAAGAGAGAGAGAAAGGACCCGAGAAAATATTTGAAGAGATTATAGTCGAAAACTTCCCTAACATGGGAAAGGAAATAGCCACCCAAGTCCAGGAAGTGCAGAGAGTCCCATACAGGATAAACCCAAGGAGAAACACACTGAGACACTTAGTAACCAAATTGGCAAAAATTAAAGACAAAAAAAAGTTATTGAAAGCAGCAAGGGAAAAACGACAAATAACATACAAGGGAACTCCCATAAGGTTAACAGCTGATTTCTCAGGAGAAACTCTACAAGTCAGAAGGAAGTGGCATGATATACTTAAAGTGATGAAAGGGAAGAAACTACAACCAAGATTACTCTACCTGGCAAGGATTTCATTCAGATTTGATGGAGAGATCAAAAGCTTTACAGACAAGCAAAAGCTAAGAGAATTCAGCACCACCAAACCAGCTCTACAACAAATGCTAAAGGAACTTCTCTAAGTGGGAAACACAAGAGAAGAAAAAGACCTACAAAAACAAACCCAAAACAATTAAGAAAATGGTCATAGGAACATACATATCGATAATTACCTTAAACTTGAATATATTGAATGCTCCAACCAAAAGACACAGGCTTGATGAACGGATACAAAAACAAGACCCATCTATATGCTGTCTACAAGAGACCCACTTCAGACCTAGGGACACATACAGACTGAAAGTGAGGGGACAGAAAAAGATATTCCATGCAAATGGAAATCAAAAGAAAGCTGGAGTAGCAATACTCATATCACATAAAATAGACTTGAAAATAAATATTGTTACAAGAGACAAGGAAGGACACTACATAATGATCCAGGGATCAATCCAAGAAGAAGATATAACAATTATAAATATACATGCACCAAACATAGGAGCACCTCAATACATAAGTCTGAGGCAGAATAACGGATAAGTGACCTGGAAGACACTTCTGCTAACAGCTATGAAAGAGGAAATCAACAGTAACACAATAATAGTGGGGGACTTTAACACTGACGTACACCAATGGACAGATCATCCAAAATGAAAATAAATAAGAAAACAGAAGCTTTAAATGACAAAATAGACCAGATAGATTTAATTGATATGTATAGGACGTTCCATCCAAAAACAGCAGATTACACTTTTTTCTCAAGTGCGCACGGAACATTCTCCAGGATAGATCACATCTTGGGTTGCAAATCAAGCCTCAGTAAATTTAAGAAAATTGAAATCATATCAAGCATCTTTTCTGACCACAACACTATGAGATTAGAAATGAATTACAGGGAAAATAACGTAAAAAACACAAACACATGGAGGCTATACAACACGTTACTAAATAACCAATAGATCACTGAAGAAATCAACGAGGAAATCAAAAAATACCTAGAGACAAATGACAATGAAAACACGACAATCCAAAACCTATGGGATGAAGCAAAAGCAATTCTAAGAGGGAAGTTTACAGCTATACAAGACTACCTCAAGAAACAAGAAAAATCTCAAATAAACAATCTAACCTTACATCTAAAGGAACTAGAGAAAGAAAAACAAACAAAACCCAGAGTTAGCAGAAGGAAAGAAATCATAAGTATCAGAGCAGAAATAAATAAAGTAGAAACAAAGAAAACAATAGCAAAGATCCATAACTTAAGAGCTGGTTCTTTTTTTTTTTTTTTTTTTTTTTTTTTTTTTTTTTTTT